>NC_087064.1:76878425-77117110 GCF_963678635.1 Symsagittifera roscoffensis | reverse complement strand
TGCAAGTCAAACGGAGAAGGTATCTCAGCTTCTTCAGCTACACTCAGTCTTCAATGATACTTGGCAATCGATCAAAACACGCGGAAGATCAGAAGAAATCAATTTGTGGCATTTCTTTTTTTCGTCCCGAACCTCGATCCTAAACCTTAGTAGGCGTGGGAAACTGCCAACGATGGGATTGAATCTATTGACTTTGATCGACTGAGGGTATTCTTAGAGAACATAGTCAGGTCTTTAGAAGAGGTTAAGGGTTTCATTATTCCAGACCCCATAAACCTGAGCGTGAGCAGCAGATGCGCTTAACAGAAAAAACCGATCTCAAAAGAATGGTTTTTCTTTACCACAGTATAAAATTCAAACTTGCCGACACAGACATACAACTAGGAAGCGTGAAAATTACCTATTGATGACAACATCGGATTGAAAACATTTTCTCATCAGCAACAGGATGTGCTTCAATCTGCTAGTCACGCCGTCCATAATGTCCTTTAACATCTCTGTTCAATACAAGTCAAAAAAACGCACCATAAAACTCTTCGTGGCAGTTTTTCGCAGCCTTATCCGCATCTCACATCGTTAAAGGATGCTTTTCAAACTCACCGAGTTCATCGAGTTCATCTCAGAACGAGTTCATTATCGAGTTGGATCTCAGAACGATCGATTTAATCAATTGAGGGCGCTCGTTGACCTTTATGCTCAGATGAACAACATCAATCTACATGCCATGCGTCGGCTTGTAATCAAAGCAACAGAAACTCCAGATCGAATAATTGGAGTGAACCAGCTGAACGCTATGTCCCGCTCATGAACAAGTGATCCTCACAATTCTAGCAAAGTCTGGTATGCTTAACCAAGCTATAATCTCGTATAGACAAAAAAAAAACGGAAAAATTTTTTAATTCGAACGGCGGGAGTTTTTGGTAAAACTCTAGACATCGCATTTTGCAACGCAAAGTTCGCCCTGGAAATAGTGAAGAAGATGACCGACGATTGCAACCAGCTTAAAAAGTTAGGACGGAACCTTCTTGTACCAGACATTCAAGAGCAGCATTTGACGAAGAAATAAAAACAGTCAGAAACAGACAAGACATTAGCCGGACATCAAGCCTCTTTTGGCTATATCCTTTCATTGACATTGATTGCTTGCTAAAAGTTGATGGACGACTCGCTGCAGCTTTACGAGAAAGCCAAATTAACGAGAAAGCCAAGTTTCAAATGATCTTGCCTCGAAATACTAATTTCTCTAGAACTGCGAATCAAAATAGTCACCTTGTTCAACTACACAACCAAAAACCAACATTCTTCTACTTTTCCCCTGAAGCAATCCTCTTGTTTTTTTCAGAGGCCGTGGACACTGATGAATGCTTGAAGAATATCCAAAATTTCCTTAATCAACTAGGTTGCCCCAAGCAGATCTTTTCCGAAAACGTAACTGTTTCCATTGGATCACTCAACAAGTTATCCAAGTGAAGAGACCTCTACAAGACAGACACAAGATTGACAGCCTGCCTGATAATGTTCGAGACTAAATATCAATTGGACTACAAAACTTGCAAGTGCGCCAAGTTTCGGAGAGCTATGGGAAGCTGCTGTCAAGTCTAAGAAATTGCTATATCACAAGACATTAGGCAACGGAGGAAAATTTAAAATTGATGAATATAAATTTAAAATTAATTAAGGGCCATTGTTGCTGATCCTACATTAAATGAGCTTAATGAAGATGAAAAACGCCCGAGAAAACGATTCAATTATATGCAAAAACTTATTGCAGAATTTTGGAACAGATGGGTTTTTAAGTATCTAACCGCTATGCAACAAGGCAATAAAAACCGTTCAGAAAAATGAAACTTCAGAAAGAGAGATCTAGTATACATATGTGATGATTATAACACATCTTCATCATGGCAATGTTGCAAAATAAAACAGGCATTGGGAAGCTTAGATCATAATCACTCTTAAGGTTGCGGAAATTGATGATGAAAGACTATAAAAGATGAAGAATCAATTGAAAAATTGATCAAAAACAAAATTTAAAAACAAAGTTCTAAAACAATTGTCAGTCATCCAACTCCACTTCCTCTTCATCTTCTAAGGTCTTCCTTCTGACGTTTCCTTTGAAGATATTTCCGAATCCTCGTTTTCTTCACTATAGGATCAGGTGCTGCATCCACCAACTCCAGCCGCTTGAGGACCACGCGATACTCCCAGTTCACGTTCTCCACGCTCTTCATGGAATCTTTTAATGTTTTCGTCGAATCTCCTTATGAATCTCGTTTTGTTTTGATCAATAACTCAACTTGTTCATGAAAAAAATTCAATTAAATCAACATCTTTATTCGGCACCAAGATGATAAGAGCACGTGAGAGAGTTGACACTTTGGACAAAACAACATTTCGACAGAAAAAATCTTTCAATCAATATCGGCCAAGACCATTTTATGAACTAAAAGATAAATTTTAATTTTTAAAGCCCGGTTACGAAAATTTTCTTCTTATTTTTGGTCGGTAGCGTAAGCCACACAGCCATTGTCTTTCTTTCTTACTGCCTTTACAGTTCAAATTCTACAGGCACGCTTTTATTCTATGTTGTTCTTAATTTACTGCACTTCATAGTTCAAACGTTTTCTGTAGCGATTGCCGACCCAGCTATGCGATTTCATTTTAGTAATGTAATCGGAAGCAAGGTAAAAACCATTTTTGTAATCTGAAAACTATAGCGTTTTTTTTTTAATTCTTAAACAGACCAAAACTGGCTACGTAGTTTCGGGTAAAAACACGTAAATTTTTGGAGATAAACTAGAATCAATAAATTGAAACGAAGAATTGAAAAAGAATACAGCAGGAGCTGATTGAAAGGGGTGCCGGACATCAAGATGACGGGACTTCAAGCCAAACCGTAAAATTAGGGACTTCAAGCCGAGAATTTTCTCATTAAGTCATGAAATAAGGTTAATTTGAAAACTTTTCTGATAAGTTTCTCAATTTCATGATCTTTATTTGGTGATCATTAGCGTTGTCACGAAATTTAGGCCTCCAAGTGATGTTTAGGAAAGTTGAAAAATAAAACACGGTGGAAGGTAGTTATCTTGTTTATAATTTATGCATTACGAAAAACGGCTGATATTATTAACTTATGCTAACCTTAATAATTCATTGTCATAAATAACGCTTATTATGGACTAAACTAGCCTAAGATTTTGAAAAGCAACGTTTTACAGATGAAAAAGTGATGATTTGAAGTGCTTGTAAAACTCAATTTTCGGCTTGAAGTCCCTTCGGCTTGAAGTCCCGTCGGCTTGTTGTCCTAGACCCGATTGGAAGAGACGAAAAATTGCCTATATGATCAAAATGAACTGAACTGAACTAAACAAAAAAGATAACGTGTCAGTCATTAATCAAGATTTGCATTATATAAGGATTGCATTACTGGCGTGCAGTTCTATGCATCCGAAGGTGTAAAAAACTGAAAAAAAAACTTCGACAATTTTATATGTGCAATGATCGAATAGAGAAAATTTGAACTGTCACGACCTGGATGAAAAAAGTCCCAAAATGTTTACCCTTGCGATAAGCAATGGTATTGCAATCAACTTTTTACACTTTTTTCCATAAACAACTTTTTACAGAGATGTTCAAAAATTAATTGCAAATCCAGAGCAATCAATTAATTGTATTTGGGACTTTCTATCAATCAATTTTTGTAATTAATTTCAATCAATGGACTTTCTCAAATGAAACATAGTTTGAAAAAAAGAATTGATTGTTCTGCACTTTGAGGATAGTTTTTTAAAAACTTCTGTGTCTTTTTGCCCTATGTTTGGCTGTTGTACTAAAAAAATAAATGACATTCCAAACTTGCCGGCAAAAGTCGATGTCATTCACACACTGAAAGAATTTCCAGGCTATATCAGGCCTGCAATACTATTATAATAGTATTGCAGGCCTGCAAACTTGTAGAAGTTGTGTACACAGATTACGAAAAGGCATTTGACAGAGTAGACCATCAATTATTGCTGCGCAAAATTCAAAATATCGGTATAAGTGGGAAATTGCTCAAACTACTCCGCTCGTATCTTACCAAACGTACCCACAAAATAAGGGTAGAAAATCAATTATCCACAGAAAGATTATTAAACAGTGGTGTCCCACAAGGGTCAATATTAGCAAGCATCTTATTTCTTATCTACATAAATGACATACCATCGCAATGTAAATTCTCTACACCTCTCATATGCGCCAATGATGTCAAATTCATTAACATCAATCAACAGAGCAACATTTTTCAAACTGATCTAGACAGAGTGTTCAAATGGAGTTCATCTCACAAACAAACGCTGCATGTTGGTAAAAGTTCTTACATGAGCTTTACAGGTGAATGCAACCAAATGACTTTCAATAATATTGCAATACCGGAAGTTGAATTACAGAAAGATCTTGGGTTATTAGTCTCGCGGATTATGAAATGGAATGAAACTATAAGCAATAATATATCCAAAGCCCTTAAGACCTTTTATATACTGAAACGAAACACTCCAAAGGGACTACCAATGCGCGTGAAACTTAATATATTTAAATCGATGATTTTACAAGTGCTGTTATATGGGTCAAGTTGCTGGGCAAGCATTAAAATGCTTAGATTGATCGAAAAAGTGCAAGAGAAAGCACTGACATGGGTAAATGGCCGGAACGACTACGTAACAAATCTGATGCAATGCAACATTTTACCGCTGACATTGTATATGCAATTATTGGATCTACTTTTTATGTCCAAGATGTTGAATGGTTACTATAAAATTGATGCCACAGAGTATTTTTGTTTAAAGAAATTCGACAGAGCCACCCGGTTATCAGAGAAACCTTTTTTCGAACTGCCGAAAATAAAGATATCTATCTACCAACAGGAGTTTTGGCTCAGAACCTGCAAACTTGTGAACATCTTACCAAATTCAATCGACTACTCCAACCATCAGGGACTCAAACCACGACTACTGAAGCACTTCTGGAATTACTTCATGACAAACTATAGATACAACGATATTTCGACATGGAAACTTGCATGACGCTGAAACTTAAGGGTGGAAACACCCAAGCTCTAATAGCTGAATCCATAATAATAATAATAATATTAATAATAAAAAAAAATAATAATCATAATAAGTGTTATAAATCTGTGCTATCATTTCCAATTAATTGCTTGCTTTGCCATCAATTAATGGATTTACAAAAATACCGCAGTCAATTAATTGCATCCCATTAATTGCAATTAACTTTTCCTCCCATTAATTTTTGAACATCCCTGACTTTGTTCAGAGACTCTCGCATGCATGCTGTGCACGACATCAGGTGTGTTCAAAAATTAATGGTGGGAAAAATTAATTGCAATTAATGGGATGCAATTAATTGATTGCGGTATTTTTGTAAACCCATTAATTGTAACATTCGTCTACTGCAGTCACATATGAGGCTTAAGAAAAATAGGCCCTATAACCACTGGCTCAAGGGTCAGGGACACTATCTCTTGTGTTTTCCCACCTCAAGAACGGTCGGAGCCAGTTCGGTTCGCTTATGACATGAGACTACGACCCGTTACAGCTTAAAGGCTACTACTAAAATATTCCCCACTCTAGAATTAGAAACGTCCCCATACTTAGGTCTCTAGATACCCAAAATACATGAACGCCGTTAAAAACCGGGTTGGAACAATCCGTTAGGTTACTTTTTATTAGACAGTGTGACTTTGATCCATTTCAGATGGATCAACCTAAAACTCGCCTTATCTCAACATAACAATCATAAAACACACTCTAGAAATTAAATTTGTACTCACATAGCAGCACGCTCAAGAATTGGGAAATAATCCAGTCAGTAACTAACTCAAGAAATGAATAACTAAGAGAAGTTTAATGTTTTATAGTTTGGACAGCAAGGATAAGTTCATGCTCTAGAATTTGAGTTCTCTTGGACCGTTGGGACACTCTAGTTGTCCGCCTTTCCGCCGAAGGTTCACTCTGGTCCAACTTTAGTAATCGCTCTCTCGGGGATACTCTGTCTTCTATTTCAAGTGGGACAGCTCTACTCTCGATTGTATATAGACGGAAATTGCGAATAGCAATTTCCCACTCGTTTTTACTTTCTAACTTTCCCGCAATTGCTCTAAAATTGTTCTGATTTCTTTTTCTGATTTTCAGTTGTCGCGAGAAAATCGTGCATGACATGTTCCATTCGAATTTTTGAAAAATAAAATTTCTCTCCAAAATCAAGTATTTTCTGCTCTTCTCAAGGTCAAACTTCCAAATATGACCGACTGGCACATACTCCCCGGACTCGAGATCGATGTCCTCATCGCGCGCTGTCTTCTGCCAGTGAGTCCCAGAAAAACCGAGTGTTGCTCAAGATACAGTGCCAGTGGTCATTTACAGAAGTTTGCAGCAGATTTAAGATTATCTACACCCCAAAATTCACGACCATTTAAAATTTTCACACTATTGCTAAACAGCAATCAAAATCTGCATTTACCTGCACCTTTGAATTTTTCGCTTTTCAAGCCAATCATTTTAAAAATTCTTTTGTCCTATTCAATCAGGAAATTGTCATGCAGCATTTCGATTTATATAATAGATATAGTATATTAGTAACAATATTTACTTTGTTAAAATTTCTTTTTCGTGAATCCAAGTTTCACTCGGATTCACACTCAAGCCCCCCTTCCCTCTCAAGACTCAAGATCCATCCGATTTGCCCATTCACCTCGTGCTCTTTGCCTTGGATGTACTGCATCCTGAAGTGCTAGATGCGGCAAACTGTCTCAACAGTTCCTCTTCATCATCGGAACTAATCACAATCTCCTCCCAAGCCTTCAGTTGTTCATAAGATCGCATCCATTCTCTCTGCTCCTGCAATCTCTTTGCCTGGTTGGGTAGTGCCTTCACCCTAGCTTCTCGGTTCAAGCAAAAGGAGTTGTGCAGGCTCAAGCTCACGTTCTTCGCCAGGTCTTCCTCTAGTATCGACTCCCTCGCTTTGGTATTGTCTCTAGACATCTTACCCACTCTCTTCCATCCCGTCGTGATCGCATTACGATGGGTTAGCAGGGGTCTCTTGAAAGCTTCCGGCCCAATCTCGGCCTGGAACTGTCGATACTCCTTTTGATGTTTTCTCATGTGATCTTTCGTTGCCCTGTACAACCAAGACGTCAGTGTCGCCCGAAACCATGGAAAGTACCTCAAGCGACTCCATACGTGCCTGACTTCCGTTGGTATGGAGAATACTTTGCACGCAGTCTCAAACAACTCAAGTCTCCTGCTGTAGTCTATCGCGTGTATTGACTCAGCCGTTGGTGTCGTCGCCTCCCGATACTTCGTTATATTCTCTTCTATCCATCTCAGAGCTAACATCGTGCTCACTACTAAGAGCGTCACCTTCTGCCGGTGATCCGGCAGTCCGATCGACCGAATCTCTTCCACATCCCACACCAGGCAAAGGTTCTTGTGATCTGGATACCACACCGTTTGTGCCAAACAGTGGCATGGGCATTCCCCATGAGAGATCTCAATGCTCCTGAGATTACGCTCCCCTGAGGTTTCCAAGAGAGGCTCAAGCTCCATCATTTTCTCGTGCATCGTGTCATTGTCTTCCAGGTTTGGAGTACTTCCCACAGGTTTCCCGATCACGTTTTGTCTCTCGTGATCGCTTGTGTTTTCTCTTTCCAACTTCAGAAGATCTTCTCCCCAGATTTCGCTCAAGTCATCTCTCAATTCTTTTGGTACTGTCCCTTTGATTTTTCTCAACAACTTGTGCGAGTGATGCGATATCCGAGCCAACCTCACGCACTTGGGCACTGAGAAGGCCTTGTCCACCAGTATTCTCTGGCTGGACACTTCCACCATCGCCATGTGTAGCGGGTAGTGACTTCCGCACAAGTTGGCCATCATTGACCCTATCAGCGACTTCGCGTTCAATGGCAAGCCATAAGCTTCGCTCAAGGGAAATCCCATTTCCGCCTCAAGACCAACCTTCCAGCTCCGGATGTGTTTTTGAGTCACCTGCAACACCCCGGGCCATGATTCTACGCTCAACGCCGTCACTAAATGATGCTCAGACTCCAGTCTCTCCAGTGCCTGCAGATCACACATTCTCGAGAAGAATCCGAGAGCTGTCGCTATATTCACCGTGGTTCTCGCGTAACATTCCGCTATTATTTGCACTTCACTTTTCTCCCTTTCTGTGATGTCTTCGAACCAAGTGACCAGATCTTCTTTTTGAAACGACAGTATTCTGACGCATGACCGTCCATCGCAGATGTGCTCTCCGTTCCCACACGTCGAATCCAGACAGCTACCCGGCTCCAATTTCTTTGTTGACCCGGGGTCGCTCGTCCTTTCGCTTGGTTCTTGCATCTGGGGTGTGATTAACTTATGTAGCACACTCAACTTCGCCAGATCTTCATCTTCCGTTGGGGCTAACCTCACTCGCTCGGTGGTTTCCTCGATTAGACTCGCATGGGGATGTGGACACCAGGAGGGTCTTAGTAGCTTCCATATCACTCCCAAGTTCGTGGTTAACAAGCCATTTCCACCGCCCATGTTCACTTCAACTCTCTTGTTTGAGCGCGGTATGCTTATCACCTCTGGTGTTTTCTCAAGAATCAGGCCCAGGCTCGGCCCCTCTTTCTCCACTGCGTCTATCTCCATTATCCTTTCTGTCCAAAACTTCAGTAGCTCCGCTACCTCATGGTTTCTGTGGGCTCCTCCAGCTTCCGAGTCTAAGAAGGGATTGTAGGCTATTCCCATCACTCCAGACACATATTGGTATTCCCCCTTCTCACTGAGTCTCGAGTATTGTTCTGACGAGGCCAGGTTACGGTGAACATCATGTTCTTCCTCGAACTTCTTATTAGAGAACCTCCGTACCTCGTCCAGCTTTCGATGGTTCTCCAAGGATACTCTGGAGCTATCTTCTTTCTCTATTCCTGTACTCTGATATACGTTCAAGATGATCGTTGAGACTCTTCTCTCCATGGTTTTACTTCCACTTGCTCTCTGGTGGCATGCCAGGATGGTGCTATCCGACATCATAGACATTGTCCATCTCAAGAAACATGTGGCATCTTTTCTTCTAGCCAGGCTCAAGCCTGAATTGTCCCTGGCCACGTGTTGCATCAGTGCCTGATACACCTCTAGCTTCTTGCTTCCCAACTTCAGCCTGTCATACGAGGTCAATGTCTCCAACTCTATTCCCACCAGACTCCAGGTGAACATTAATTGTCCCGCAGTTCTAACGAAGGGATTCGCCATTAGTGGCGGTGCTGATGAGGATGTTCTCATCGCCTCTTCAAAATGATCCTTCAACAAACTCTGCCAGGACCTCTTCAGATGACTCGCCATCTCTATCTTATTAACCTCGGCTTTCTGCTGGGTGGCCCAATTGCGTCGCCTGCGAGCTATTCCACTATCCAACTTCTTCAAGCAGTCCTCCATTTCCTTCAATGTTTCGAGGGCCACCCACCACGTCCGGGAAGTGTTCCTCGTCTTGTTCCTCTCCAATGGATCACTCGTCACTTGTTTGCTCATGTCCTGATGTGCCTTCGAGATCCATTCTTTGCCGATCTCCACTTCCCCTACCTGTCCGTTCGTTGAACCTCTCTTCACGTTTACCTTCTGAGGCTTGAAGTCTTCTTCTGACGTAGAACTGGTGGAAACCTCTATTTCCTTTTCTACTTCAAGTGGTTTCCTGAGTTCCGAGCTGTTCTTGTATGCCGCCGTCTTGCATCGGGCCAAAACGATGGGCGCCGTCTCCCTCAAGTTTCCCTCCGAAACAGCATCCACTGAAGGACTACCCCATCCTTCCACTTCTCTCTTCCTCTTGCGAGTCTTCACGTCTCTGCTCGAGGGTGTGGTGGCTATCATCATTGATTCTACCTCTCCATCCACTCCTTCCAACTCTTGCCTCCCCCCTGCTCGAGCCTTAAGGATATTAGTACTTTTAATCATATTACTAGTCCCAACCTTATCCCTTTTTATATCATCAACCATTTTATCCACAGTTTTTCGTTTCAGAGTAGAGCTGTCCTCACATTTCTCTTTTCTAGTCTTCGATCGTGCGTTCCTCAGCTCCACTAGCTTGTTCAGCAGCTCTTTTCTTGCTTTCTCATCCAGGCCCGTTCCTATCAGGAGCGGTTCCCCGAATCTTACTACTGCGTCCCACAGTTCCTTCTTGAACTTGTCTAGCGTCGTCTCGCTTCCCACTTCTCGATTGAATTCCTCCAGGAACTCCTGCCAAGCGTCATCCTCGAGAGATCCCAAGAATATGTCCCTGTTCCCTTCGAACGTGTTCTTCCCCCTTTCCTCCGAGCTCAAGAGTAACATCCCCATATTGAAGGTCTCACCTGCCAATGGCAATTCTAGGTTCTTCCGCGGGGACGGGTTCAGAGGTGGTGTGGCAGTATCTGCCCAATTCTCTTCGCTCAAGTCTTTCAACAGCTCTTGAGTGGTGAGTTCCTCCCCTGATGGCCCTGGTTCAGGTGTATTCCCCACCTCCATGTCCTCTCCAGCTTCACTGAGAGTTTCATCCATACTTTCTTCCTCCGATTCATTTCTTCTTCTCTCAAGAATTCTTTTGAATCGATCCTCAGCGGGTCCGCTCCTCTTGTCTCCAGGCGTGTCCACGGATAGTGGTGATGGTGTCGCAGGATCCAGCTTCTTGTATTCCGTCAGTGCTACGTGCAGTTGACCTGCTGCATCTAGCTCTGTTCCTTCCTGTCTTATTTCCACCTGTTCCAAGCCATAGGGCGCTTTATATTTTCTCGTGGCAAATTTCATGTCGTCCACCAGTGCGACGTGCCCCTCCATCACGATCATCCTGCCATCATCCCATATGGGCAACATGTTATCAAGTCCCTCCTTCTCAAGAGTTCTCAAGACTTTCCTCACCTCATACCCTGGGGGCTGCGAACCTCTACTCTTTTTCGCTTGCGTCGTCCACGAATTTACCTTCATCTCGCTGGTATGGAAATAGACCGCCGCCGTGTAGCCAATGAACAGGGGGTCCCAGCCATCAGTGAAATCCTTCTGCATTTCCTCCGCCCTCATCCTCGCCATTATGGAGGGAACTACCAAGGGACTATTCATACCTAAGGTCATCCTCCTGACTATTGGGAACTCAGGCATGGTTGCCGGGAGGATTTCTTTCTCCATTATGGTCTCTAGCTCCCTCTTCACCAGTGCGAAGCACTCCTTCCAGGCAGGAATTCTCAAGATTTCTCGTCCGTCCGCCGTCAATGGGTTCAAGTTCCAGAATTTGGGATACATTTCAATAGGGCCCTCTCGCTTGCCTCCCATTCTGCATTGCATTTGTCCCCTGAAATTGCACACCATCATCTCAGCATCTTTCACTTTTCCGAAGAGTACCGTGTTGCTCATACGCGCCCTGAGCACTTCCTGCTGACACCAATTCAGTGCTGCACCATCCAGTACGCTGATGAGACTCAAGTGCGTCACCGAGTGACGATACGTTATCACCAGGGGATCTGGAAACGCGTACGTTACTGCTGGACCATAGATGCAGGTCACCACCTCCTCCAGACCTCGGATTATCCCCATTGGGTCCGACCTCATTGCCAGACACAGGTCCGTCAACAGAGGCATCCCTCTGTTCGCCTTCTCCCATTCTTCTCTCGAGGTTGGGTTTTCATCTTCACCCGTCATGTATCGATTCTGCATCATGAGGTATTGCACCAGCAGTGTCTTCAACCCTGCGGCGCACTTGTAGGAGCTGGTTTCAATGCTCGTGTGGACTCTCCCCATAGACAGAGGTTCTCCATATTCCATTAACCGATGAAACGACACCAATTCCCCATGGGTCAAGAGCACTAGTGCCAGATACCCATCAACTCGAAGTGTCTCCAGTCCCCGACTAAACATATATGCTGGACCCATATTGAACAAGTATCTGGGGTAGACCAAATACAGGGCCAAGAGCAGGCTGATGGGCATGCCCAGTATCTCTTGCACGAAGGCTCCGAAGATAGTCGCCGTGGTGCCGAACACTCCTGCCAAGAATTCTCTCTCCCAGCAAGGACTCAAGAACTTGAGAATCTCGTAATCTCTCCTAGTTTTCAATTCGCCGTTGGCGTGCTCTCTCCAAAATCCTCCAATCGTCACTTCATTGGCGGCCGAGACAAATCTAACCACCGTCATGTCTCTCCTTTCAGCTAGCTCCAGTTGCTTCTCTAGAAAACTCCAGATCTGTTTCACGAGGAGTGGTGCTTCCTCCCTCGTTTTATTCGTGGCGTTCTCCAGCCTTGGTGTCAGGAATGGCCACCAGCCATTCTCTTGGGTCAAGCGATATTTCATCGATTCTAACTGTTTCTCCGTCTCGACCACATTTCTTCTCTCGTTGCTGGGACCTCTAGTCCTGCTGGTGGAATTTGCGACTTTCACATCCATACTCCGGAACCACAGGCTGGCCGTCAACTGGTTTATCGCCGGGTGATCGTCCCCGATGACTGGGCTGAACTTGAGTTGTCTAGCAAAGTTCGATATCTCTAGCAAGAGTACCTCATCCAATACAATCAAGACATCGGCTAGTCCGTAAAAGCCCCTCAGCGCATGAGATATGTCAGCCCATGCCGCTGGTAATTCTGATCTGTAAAGTCTCAAGTTTACTGGCTCCAGCTCTCGATTGGGGGCTGCCATCAGAATCCGCCATTCACTCCCTTCCGCTATCAAGATTAAGACCGCATACACGAATTGTAGGGCGGGTGGCATGCTGGCGTATCCTGGGGATGTGGTAAACACCACCTTTGTCTTGGACCCAAATCTCGAGGCTACGTTCTCTTGTACCTCATTCATCGCCGCAAATAAAGCCTGAATAGCCTCCCATATCTTCTTTGATGTCGGAACCTCTTTGCCCTTCAGTTGCTCAAGAAGTCCCATCGCGTGCAGGTGGTCATTCATTCCTGCAAACAATAACAGCTCAGGTTCACAGGGCATCTCCGACTTTATTGCCACCACTAGGGTCAACATCTGGTTCAATTCGGCTCCTGGCAAAGAGTATACCAGAGTCTCCGGCCAGAACAACTTGGGAGACGTTCCTTCGAAGTCTGATCCCGCCACAATGATCACTCTTGCAGCAGCTGGATCTGCTCTATCATAAACTGCCAGAGTCTTGGCCAATTGGGTGCCACCACAGGGCTTCCCGTACCTGGGATCCTCTGCCAGCCTTGGACCTTCGTAAGCGGCGTCAGGCAACTCCATCCCCCCCGGGTTGAGCAGCTTGTCTACTACCTTCAATTGCGCCGGGGTTGCCAACTTGATCCTGGCGATGCCAGTTCGGTGCTTGGGAGGTTCTGCTATAAGTCCAGGACTCCCTAGCTGCTTAAGAGGCCTGTAGTTAATGGGTCCCATGATCGTTTTTGTGGGAATTCCAGTCAGGTCTGTAGTCTCCATTAACTTCGTTCTCGAGAAATGCGCCTCGTGTGCTTTCAACCAGTCTACGCAATGATGTCTATTCAAGTCCTCATGCGACACTCGTTCAATCCCCAGGGTTTCCGCCAACTCTCGTCTGCATTCCAAAGTCTCTAGATCCAGTTCCTTCACCTTCTCAGGATATCTCAAGCGGGTAGTCTCCCTAGACTTCTTTTCTCTCCTGCCATCTGCCACCACCACGGAGGACATCGCCGAGGTCGGAGGTGTTGATGACTCTACCTCCTCCGACTCCATTGGTGTGGCACTCTGCAATCGGGTCTGATTGCTCCTCGAGCTATCTCTAGTATCAACTCTCGCTCCCAATCGACCAGCCAAGGCCCTCGAGGCAAGGAATGGTGGGTTGGGAGGTGGCCCTAAAGTGAATTGGGCTGTCTCCAGCAGGTCCGCTTCTAGCGTGTTTATGTGAACCTGGAAGACATCGTTCAGCCACTCAGCTCCCCTTGGCCTATCGAAATGGATTCCATCTTTCGAGGTGTCTTCAGGGAATCCCTTGTTCTCCATGCGTTCTGCAACGTCTAACAGCCTGAGAGGAAGCACACTGTTTCGGTGTATTTCTCTGATCGCCTTGTTCAGGCTCCGCACCCTCTGGTTCATCTCTAGGGAGTGTTGATCAAACATCATGTTATAGGGGACCGTGCATATCGTCAACAGGATGGGATCCATTTGGATCCTCAGCTCCTCAAGAAGGCAATTTATCTTGTCGCTTAGCCTCGTCACTTTCCTTGCTTCTCCTCTCGACACGTCGTTGGTCCCAACCATCAAGGTGACTGTGTAAACTTTGGTCATTCCTAGCATGTCCAGAGTTGCCAACATCTGTGGCGTAGCAGCTCCAGCGAAACTCAAGACTCCCGTCTGCCAATGTGACCGGATCTGGGTCAACACCCGCACCAGGCTGTCCCCTATAATCAGGTGAACCGCACCCTCTGGCACACGAGGTGGCGCTAGATACTGCACCCAGGCTGCGTCGTGGAAGCAGTCCCTCCTGGCTTGCTGTTCCGCATTCCAGTCCAGCCGACTATGCTTGTGGTAGTTCCCCTCTGTGTCCTTCTTGTAGCTCGCGATCACGACGTTTCTGACCGGCTGTTCCCTCCAAGTCGGTGGAAGCTCTGGCCTTGTCGCTCTTTCACGACTCTGCTGCTGCAATTTCTCGCCCAGCTCCTTCAGGCGCGATGAGGCGCCACTCACCTGACTACCGCTCGAGGTCGAGGTTGGTGTGTATCCTGGTAACACCACATCCATCAGAGGACGTACAGGTTGGGTCTCTAGATTGCGCAAGGAGGGCGTCGCGTCATTCGGTATCCAGACCTCCAACCCTTCACTCATGTGTTCCCTGGCCTCGCGGTCAAGGTTGAACCGTCCTCTAGCCCTGGGAGCTTCATCCACCTCCATGCGCGACTCTGGCCTTGAGCTTGTCACCACTCGTTCGTTTGACCTGGCTCCCTTTTGTGCGTCCAGCTCGCGTTGTCGTTGTTCTATCCTTTCCAACTCCGACTTTAGTTGATCGCGATTCGCGGCGTTCTCCCGCACCTTTAGCTCCTGCTGATGTTCCGCCCTTAGCATCTCAAGTAATTTCAACGTCTGATCCCGCTCGTCGACTGCCTGGTCTCTCTCCAGCTGAAGCCTCTCCCTATCCAACTTCGCCTGATCCCGATCGAGGTTCGCTTTATTCCTTTCCTTCAGCGCCTTCTCAAGATCTTTCCTTAGGACTCCCAGCTCCGGATATGCCTCGGTCGTCTGTTGCGCTCGCGACATCGACGGCACCTTACTCGAGCTCTGGCCCGTGGATCTCGCTGTTGGCCTCGTCGGTAGCGGGAACTCTCCTGCGCCGTGTTCGGTGTTGTTACTCAGGCCAGGATTTCTTGCCAAGTCAAAGCCCCTTACTCCTCCATCCGCATTCCAAGACAACCATCTGGTCTGTGCTCGATTTGATATGCCCTCAGTGGTGTAGCCGACTATCAAGACAGCCTCCGTCGCAGACTCCCTGCACTCGCCCTGATCCTCCAACTGGAGGATCGCATTCAGCATCACCGCCATTCTCTCGTCGATCTGGGTGTGGTCCAGGTCCCTCAAGCGTCTGTACAGCTCGTCAAGAGTGGGCCCCTGCAGAGCCGTGGGCATAGAGTTCCAGAATCGGTCTGCCATTCTTTATAACTTCGGGATGTGTGTAGATAGACGTCAACCAGCTCAAGAATTACCTTACCAACTCAAGAATTACCTTACCAACTCAAGTATTACCCAATTCAAGAAATCTCTAGAAATCTTCTCTTGCAAGCACTTGCTGTAGATCCGGATTGTCGCGAGTTCAATCAAGATTCTCTTTTTCTGTTTCTCGTTTGAGTGTAGTTGGATATTCAACTTTGTTTTCAAACTTGATCTGAAAACATAGAGCTCATTAAAACTTAGTATGTCACGTTCCTATCCTAGAGACCCCCCTTCTACCCATATGATTAAAATCTTATCATTCACATATCACTTAAAACAATTTGATTGGATCTCCCTTAAGAACATGCAGATTCATTTTATGTTTTAGCACCATCAATTCTTTCTTTTAAAATTCAATTGTCATGCCAATCACATCTTAAGATCCCTTTACCTGCGCCGCACCCCAGTACCTGACTCAAGACTCCTCCCTCACACCCGACCTGATACCTCCATGTACCCGACTCAGGCGATGCTCAAGTAGTACTTCTTGTGAAGATGCACCATTATCTCGGTTTCTGCAAAGACCACATGTAGGATAGCGTACAATTCCCTCGAGCTCAGTTTGCCCCTATTTGGGTCGTACACCGGCATCGAGACCTCCACTATTCCTCTTTCAATCATGAAGTCACGTAGTCTTGTCAGTGCCAATATCACGTGTTCGGGATCAATTGTGTTTCTGTCGTTGACTCTCGTTACTAGGAAGCAGAGGTATTTGCCCGGGACTTGTGCCACTGACGGTGGAAGCGCTGCTATGCCTCCCAGTCCTGGCCTCTGTCTGAACAGAAACTCTACGTTCTGGTACTCTCTTTTGAAGTCAGCCTCCAATCTTGATTTGAAACTCATATCCGCCGTGATGCAGATCGCGCTGGTCCTGTTTGACAGGATGAAGTCGCTATCTGTTATCATGATGTTCTCTGAGTATTCATTGGGTATTTCGAATTTCGTTTTGAAATTCCTTCCTATGGTAGGCTCTGGTTCTTCTTCCTCCAGTTCCAATCCGCTTGTTTCCCTCACTTCCTTGAGCTTCTTTATCATCAAATTTTCGGTGTGGGTAAGTCCTACCCCCACTCCCCGGACAAAAATATTTATCGACGTCCCCGTCGATGTAGTCGGGTCTGAATTGTCCTTAGGGATGTCCAGTGGCCTGTCTGTTGCTGTCCATCCGAAAAGAGGGTCCTCTGTCTTCATGTAATTTGCTGCGGATATATCGACTTGCTGAATGCTTTGTCCTTCGTGGCTCTCGTCCTTGACATCACGCATCCACTCTAGAATCCTCAAGTTCGTGTTCTCCCTCCTGTCTATTTCACTCTGCTCGAGATCCGTCTCCAATTCTGGCGTCGAGTAATCATCCTGCGGATAATGTCCACCATCGTCAATGACCTGCCATTCCTCTCCGGCTTCCAGTTCGCCTGCGCTTAGTAGTTCATCGCCCAACTTGTCTGGCTGTATCTTATCGATCAAGAAGTCATCCCCGTACCTATTGTACCTCATGCCTGTGCGTTTACGATTGCCAGTCCTGGTTTCCGGTGGTGTTGGTCGATCCGGCTCCATCCACTTCGGTACCTCGTTTTGCTCTGGGTCGTTCCAGTCTTCTTCTACAAATGAACCTGCATCCGACTCCACTTCTATCTTTTCGTTGTCGTCCAAACTCAAGTTCTCATTACCATCATTTTTCTCTCTGGTGCCTTTCTCATTCACTTCGCACGCTGGTTCCACCACCAGGTACTCAAGACCTTCCATGTCTCTTGGTAGGCACCAGTCCTCCGGGGACGGGACATGAGGCTTCAGATTTTCGTAATGTGCTGCTCGCCCTGTACTCAAGCGATAGAACCGTCCTTGTTGATGTACTTCCGTAATCATGAACGGTCCTCTCCATTTCTTGAGTAGTTTCTTTGTTCCCTTGGGCGGTATGACATTTTGGAAGACCCACACGTATTGGCCCACTTCGTATGGCTTTGCTCTTAGTATCTTTTCGTCATATTTCTTGCGTTGCCTCATTTGCGCTTGCGCCGTGTTTCTCCGACATAGCTCGTTTAGCTCTTGTTGTCTTTTGATCGCTTCCTTCACGTATGCTTGAGGTGACGTCCTCTTCCCCTCGTACTCCGGGTAAAAGAATGTTATAGGCATTGCCCTTTCCCTGCCTGTCAACATCATGAAAGGACTGATACCCGTCGTTGAGTGCTGAGTACTATTATAGGCTCCTACTACCTGTGGCAGGTATTTGTCCCAGTCCGTCATGTATCTCGAGCAGTACACCCTGAGCATGTTGACCAGTGTCCTGTTCTGTCTCTCTACCAACCCATTGGTCTGTGGATGATAGGTCGTCGAGTGCGCTTGAGCAATGTGTGATCTCTTCATCAATTCTTTTGTCAAGTCCCCCACAAAAGCCTTGCCGTTGTCTGACTGGAAAGTCATTGGACAACCATATCGCGATATCCAATGCGTTATCAGGTGATCACATGTCTCCTCTGCCGAGGCTGTCTGGCACGGAACCGCTTCCGCCAACTTGGTGAAGTGATCTATTATAACTAGTATTTGGTTATAACCCGACTCCGTCATGCAGATTTTCTGATGGTCTATCTGCACCACTTCATTGAATTCTGAACTCTCGACAGACTTGAGGGGAAACTTCATCTTCCTTGGGTCTTTTACTTGAAGGCATGCTAGGCAGGCATTCACCCATCTCTCGCAAGCTTTTCTCATTCCCGGCCAATCAAACCTGTGAAGTATCCTTTGTTGTACTTTATCTATCCCCTGGTGGCCCATCTGGTCGTGTGATCTGAAAAGCACCTCCGTTTGGTACAATTGTGGTAGTATGATGAGGTTGTGTTTGTGTAATATTTTTTCCTCATCTCTTCTCTTGCACGCTACCACCCCTTCAGCTGTGTGATAAAGTAAATCTCTCTTTTCCTTGTAGAACTGGCTCAAGATCTTGTAGCTGTCTTCCTCAAGTTCCCCCTTCTCCTTGACTCCCGAATGGATCCATTTGGAGAGGTTACTTGTCATTTTGTCATTCTTCTGGGCCCTTATTAGGTCAGACAGCCTGTATCTCGCCTTAACGTGCTCCTTTAGCGCCATGATCTGTCCATTCATTTCACCAGGGTTGTGGGTGTCATCACTCAGCTTCACACATATCATCCTTTTCACGATTTTCATGTCGTCTTCTGGTACCAGATTCGTTCTGACGTTCGAGTTGCACGATAGTTCCCTTAGTGGTTTTCTTGAAACTGCTATTTTCTCAAGCTCTTCACCACCTCGTACCTCTTGTGTTTCCAGATTGTACGTCCCTGAAGATGGATCCGTCTGTAATTCCCTGTCGTGCTGTCTTATCTTCTCTTCCGCCAGTATCATGCATAGACTGTCTTGGTCTTCGCTGCTCTCATCCGAGTCTTCATCCCATTCTTCACGCTCCCCGGACAATTTCCCTTCTCCGGTTTCGTCTTCTTCCATGAATCTGGACCACTCCCCGGACTCTTGATCTAGTCCCAGGTGTTCAACTTCTTCTCTGAATGTTACTTTCTTATCCCTGACTTTTGTCTGTTCCAGAATTTTGTCGGGGATTTTTTCAACTAGTGATCGCACAACTTCCTTGCTATCAGTGATGCTTCCTTTTGAGACGTCAGTATTGTTCACTGTTTCTTCTCTCCGAAGTATGGTTAGTTCCGGTGCCTCCTGACCTTTCCCTTGGATCACGGGCTTGTCATCTGATAGTTTCTCAAGCAACCTCATTAAGTTTTCATCTATTCGGACCGTTCCCTCCTCTACCTGGGTGAGATCATAACCTTTTGCCTTGAGTGTCTCCCTCACGATCTTGGACTTGAGCATTATTCCTATCGGAATCCCTCCATTTTTCTTCAAGATGGTCTTTTCAAGAGGCTCTTTCGGCAATTCGGGATGATCTTCTATCGGTTTGCCTGATTTGTCCAGCCATCTCGTGAGTGGAAGACTGTCGTACGTTTCTTTGTCCATAAAGGAGAAGCCGTCTTTGATCTCAGGTCTGTCCGCCTCTCTTTGTTCTTGCCTCTCGTAGAACTCCGTCTTCTTACTCAAGCTGTCAGCATTTTGATGTTTATCTCGTGTTCTGTGCTCAATTATCATGTTGTATCCATCCAAGCGAACTATCCACCTCCCAATATAGCTCTGGTCCATTGAGTACGTTTTCAGCCAGCTTAGTGCTCGGTTGTCGACTCGCAGCTTGAAGGGCTCACTGCCTAGGTATGCTCTGTATTTTTCGACAAAGGTGACCACCGCGAACATCTCTGCTTTCGGTGCTCCGTACTTCATTTCTGTGTCACTTAGGACCTTGCTCCCGTATGCTATTGGTCTCAAGACTGTCTTCCCATTCCATTCTTGTTCTTGATGGAGAATCCCAGAAATGGCGACTACTGACGCGTCCGTGTCTAGCACGTACATCCCCTTCTCTGTCGGCATACCCAGTACTGGTGCCTCACATAGCTCTTTCTTTATTCTCTGGAATGACTCTTCTGCCGCGTTGTTCCACGTGAACTTCTTGCCCTTATGTCTCATTAGTTGTTGCATCGGGTATACCTTGTCCGCATAGCCCTTGATGAATTCTCTATAATAGTTGGCGAAACCCAGGAAGCTCATCAGCTGGTGCTCCGTCTTCGGTGATTTCCAGGTTAGGACTGCTTCCACGGCGTCTGGATCAGGTCTAATGCCGTGCTTATCTACCATCCTTCCCAAGTATTTAATCGAGTCCTTGAGTATCTCGCACTTTGATGGTTTACACTTCAGCCCCGATCTCTTCATGCACGCGAACACCTCGTCAAGCCTCTCGATGTGGTCTTCTAGTGTCGGCGTCGCTATTACCACGTCGTCCACGTAGCACATTACCAGGTTGCCGTACTTCTTCGTCACGCCTATCAACGCGTGTGCCATCAGCCGCTGAAACGTGGCTGTTGCATTGCAGAGTCCAAACGGCATCCGTTTCCATTGAAACAGACCCAACTCGCAGGCGAACCCTGTCTTGTCCCTGTCTTGCTTCCTTAATGGTACCTGCCAAAAAGCCGAGCCTAAATCAAGAGTCGTAAAAAATTTTGCATCACCTAATTTCGAGAGGCTCTCATCAATTCTAGGTATGGGATAGGCATCCTTCACCGTGACGGAGTTCAGGTATCGAAAGTCACAACAAAACCTTAACTGGTCGCCTTTCTTTTTGGCCATCACTACTCCACACGCCCACGGTGACTTGGATGGTTCTATCATGTCATACTCTAGTAACGTTTCGATTTCTTTTCTACACGCGTCCGATTTGTGTGGGGTCATGCGCCTCGCCCCCTCCCTGTGTGGTACCGCGTTTTCCTCAAGTTCAATTTCATGTTCAACAAAATTACAACACCCGATATCCGCCTTATGCCTTGAAAAGACCTCCTCGTTTCGCTCTAGTACGTCCTTGATAGCTTCGAGCTGTTCATCTTTCAGTTTGCCCCTTAAATGTTCAATCTCCGGCAGAGCCGGTTTATCAATTTGCATTTCATCTAGTGTGGGTCTCTCTGGAAAGTTCGAACAGCTCGAAAGCCCATCGTCCGTTTCTGACTTAAGTGATTTGATAAGACCTGAAGAATCTTTTATTCTTTGCAATCGTCTCAAGATACAAATTTTGTCCCTGTGGTTGGGACAATCAACAACTTCATTTTGTTTTGAGTTTTCAATTGTTTCATATCGAGTTTTAACCGGTAAAGCATATCCCAGCTTCCTGCCTCTCTGTATCGTGATCGGTATATCAAGGGTATTTAACAAGACACTGACGCAGAGGCCGCTCTTCGTTATCGAAAATGATCTTCCTAAAACAGCAGCGCTTTGACTATTAGGATTTGGAACTATACACACTTGCTTGTTGTCACTTAGTTCATTATAATTTTTCATCCTCAAGCTTACGATTGCCGCTTCATTAGCTTTTAACCTCACTCTCTTACTCAAGAATACCGGTGCTTTGTTTTCATTCGCCATTATTAAATTTACCGGTTTGATTGCGTACCTCCTATCCGGATTCCGTATCCTGAACATTGCATTATTTAGATCAATCGTTACGTCGAAATTCCTGATGAAGTCTCTGCCCAAAATGAATTGGTCAGATTCATCTAGGTTTTCTACCACGATGAAGCTCATCCACAGGTTACGTTCCCCCAAATTGAGGGCTATTATCGGCGTCCTGCCCAGCACCCGTAGGGCCCCTTTGTTTGCAGCTGACAGCCGTATTCTCGAGTCTATCAAGTCACCTTTGTCAAAGCCCATCTTTTCCCATGTTTCGATTGGTATGACGCTCAAGACTGCTCCCGTGTCAAGTAATCCACGCAACTGAGTCTTTTTGCCATTTATGTCTAGCACGTGCCCTGTCACGTCTGCTTCCATCCCGATGTGCATTGCATCTTCTTCAAGCATGGCACAGTGTCCGATCGATCTTACTTTCAATTCTTCTTTCCCTACATAGATTTGTCCAATTAGGTCTTCGTCGCATGTTATCATCGTCTTTGTATAGATGTTGATTCCATCTATATTCAGCATGACCTCGTGTGGACCATAAGCTTCAGTGTACCTATTATCAACACGTACCGATTTGCTGCCCCCTCTCGTGAGTAGTGCCCTAAGCGCTCTAGAAGTCGTTTGTGGACTTATTCCACTCAAGTAGTCTGCATACACGTCGATGTGCATTATCGTCTGGTCGCTCGGCTCGCTCAAGTTTCTGGTTACCTCGTGTCCGCCCACTGTGATTATCGACATTATTCTTGCTCCGATTTTCGATATCCCAAAAGGTTTACCTGTCACCATTTTCACGGTGTTACAATTCCCAGTCTTCGTTGAGCCCGTTCTAGCCTCTGGTATTGAGTTCGATCCAGTTAATGCTTCGTTAAAATTTTGTCTTTCGATCTCCAACTTTAGTCGTTGCTCTATTTCTTTTGCTGCCAGATCTTGTTTCACTTTGGCAATTGCTTCCGTCGCCGCTTTCTCATAATTTATCTCTAGAGAGCTTCCGGCTGCGGAGTCTAACGCACCGCTAACATGTGTGACAGCTTTCACTGTCTTCGTCGGCAATTCGGTGTTTGGTGCCCCTGAGTTCCTAGATTCGAACTCGTTTTGCCTGTTCCGCTGATTCTGCACCGCCGCTAATGCCAACTTATGTTTGGGGTGATTCTGGTCCTTGACCGCTTCCCAGAACAAGGGACAATCCATTCTGAAGTGCCCCTCCTGGTTACAGAAGAAGCATCTGGCGCCTATCTTGATGATTAAGCCATTGTAGTACTCGTGTTCCTCCATCTGACTCATATCCTCCTCATCCGGTGCATAACCTAGGCTCTTCATGCCTTGTTTGTACGTTGTGCAGTCAGCCACATGATGATCCGCTGACCCGCAGTTCGCGCATGATCTGCGCTTATCCATATCATCTCTAGGTTTGTACCATGATGACCTCTGGGGTTGACCTCCCCCTTGCGTGTTCCTGTTTTCAGAATATGAGTACTTCTTAGGTTTCATCAGCATGTATTCTCTTGATTTCTGTCTCATTTCTTCTGGGGTGGGTGCGCTGTCCTTCGACAATGTGTAGTATGTTGCTAACATTGTCCTTAAGTCATCACTTTTCACCCCATCGATGAACTTCGAGGCAATGCTAAAGTTCCGTCTATTTGTCGACTCCTCTGGGTCACTCCTCCTTCTCAAGCTCTCGAGGTCATCTAGGAACCGATCTATTGACTCGTCGTCCCTCTGCCTTCTTTTTTCAAATCGCATCATCGCTTGGTGGCCTTTCATGCCTGACCCGAATCGATTCAGCAATATCTCGAAGATCTTGTCCGCGGTGTCGCGTTCTTCCTCCTTCTTTGCGACCACGCATTTTAATGCCGTTCCTTCCAAGTTGCTCAGTATGGCTGTACATGCTTGCCTTTCGTCACTCAAGTTATCTTGCTCTAGATGTAATCTCATCACTTCCACCCAAGTGTCAATGCATCCATCGGAGTCGTCTTTGAATTCCTTTGGCTTCTTGAATGTCTTTCTTGTTTTTCCCTCTCTCCTGTCGCTCGAGTCAGTGTTCCTCGTGGCGAAGGCCTCTAGAGTCCTGTTCATCATCTCCCAAGTGCTGGCCCATGTCATAGCATCCGGTCCTGTGTTGCTGTTAGCTGTCGAATCTCCCGGAGCAGTCGTTGTATTCGACGTTCCATTCTTCATTATTGTTTTCGCAGCTGTTGGTGCTATGCTTATCGCATCCCTGGTTAAGGGCAACGGTGTCGATTGCCGTTTGTTCCTTTGTGGTTCTGCAAAGTCAACTCTGGTGCCTTGCGTACGATCCGTTGTCGGTCTTTCTTGTGGAGTAGAACCTCTCAAGATTGCATCCAACTTCGCCTGTATTGCACACGAACTCTCGGCTTGACTCTTGCTCATTGTGTCCATTCTCCTTTCCAGGCTCCCTAATTGGCTGTTAACATCATCATATCGGTTCTTCAACTGTTGCATGTCTGTTTTGATGTTCTTTTCTCGTTCTTCATTGGTGGCTTCTACCTTGTCTGACATTTCCTTGAGTCTCTCCTCTGTTGCCTTAGCTAGGTTAAAATAACTGTCTAGATACTCGTGTTTGTTGTATCTTATCTCCTTTTTTATCACCTCTCTGTCTTCTTCACTGTTCTTAAGCCTTTTGTCGATTTGATTTAATTTCGCCAACAAGTCGCCCAGCTCTATGGTAGTCTCTTCGTGGTCAGCCGTCGGTTTCTCTTCGGCCGTAGCCTCTGCTTTAGCTTGTTCCTCATTCTGGCCGGCTTCTGTCGCTTTCGTGCTCACTGTACCAAATGTTCGTGCTCTTTCTGTTTTTGGTTCTTCAGTCACGTTTTCTTTCGCTTTGAATCCGACCATCATTGCCAACTTGTCTGTGAAGGATGTCTTTTTCACTTGAGAGTCGTTTTTCACAGTCTCTCGGGTATTGCCTGTTGTGTCTTCCAATGCGTCTATTCGTGAAAACTCCACGGTTTTTGGACTTTGGTCTTCCACGTGGGGCATCGGTGTGGATTCCGTTGTCCTCTTCTCCACTTCATCTACGCTCTGGTCTGGTGTCTCTAGGTCGATTTCGATTGTGGGCTCCACCTGTTTTTCCCCCACATCTTCTCGTGTCTTACTCTCGGTGCCACTTCTCGTACTGACCATGTTAACTGAAAAGTTCTTCTTTGTTATCTTTGGGCCTGTTGATGTCGTTCCGCGCAGCGATGAATTATATTTCATGTTTGATCCACCTGACCTTTTTTCGAGCACCGGTACCCTACTCCGCCTCATCATTTCTATTTACAACTGCTTCTATTTACAATTTTATTATATACACGATTCTATTCTAAGGGTAAAAAAAATATTTTTTTGTGGTAACAAATTCTGTACAACGTGTTAAAAACCTTCTCCAATTCCCTTTCTAAAACCCCCGAAAAATTTTCCTTAATTTGGTCTTAACCCTACCTATTTCAATTTGTCTTGTTCTGTCTTAAAACGCACTTGTTGTAATTTGACTTCAATTTCTATACCGTCCCAAGACTATTCGTCACTATCACAGTACTCTCCGTTAGTGTCCTAAGACCCTTGTACCAAGACCAGTGTCCCAAGGCTAGTGTCCCAAGACTACTGTCCCAAGACCAGTGTCCCAAGGCTAGTGTCCCAAGACTACTGTCCCAAGGGTAGTGTCCCAAGACCAGTGTCCCAAGACTACTGTCCCAAGACTAGTGTCCCAAGGCTAGTGTCCC
Source organism: Symsagittifera roscoffensis (assembly GCF_963678635.1). NCBI lineage: Eukaryota > Metazoa > Xenacoelomorpha > Acoela > Convolutidae > Symsagittifera > Symsagittifera roscoffensis. The sequence continues at coordinate 77,091,702 of NC_087064.1, read as the reverse complement.
AAGACTACTGTCCCAAGACTAGTGTCCCAAGGGTAGTGTCCCAAGACCAGTGTCTCAAGGCTGGTATCCCAAGACTAGTGTCCCAAGGGTAGTGTCCCAAGACCAGTGTCCCAAGGCTGATGTCCCAAGACTAGTGTCCCAAGACTAGTGTCCCAAGACCACTGTCCCAAGACTGTCCCAGGACCACTGTCCCAAGACCACTGTCCCAAGACCCTGTCCCAAGACCCTGTCCCAAGACCCTGTCCCAAGACCCTGTCCCAAGACCACTGTCCCAAGACCACTGTCCCAAGACCCTGTCCCAAGACCACTGTCCCAAGACCCTGTCCCAAGACCCTGTCCCAAGACCACTGTCCCAAGACCCTGTCCCAAGACCACTGTCCCAAGACCCTGTCCCAAGACCCTGTCCCAAGACCACTGTCCCAAGACCCTGTCCCAAGACCACTGTCCCAAGACCCTGTCCCAAGACCACTATCCCAAGACTGCTCTGTTTTAAGACTTCTTCGGTCTTGTCCCAATACTCGTCACGGAGTGTCTTCCTCGTTGTAGGGTCTTCTTGAACCACCGTACCTTGTACCACCACTCAAGCTCTAGTAAAATTTTCCCAAAAACCCTCTCTTAAAAGCCAAATGCTGACCCCCCTCTTCTTTTTGGTTGTTTCTCTTTCAATGTAGGTGCGCAGGTATCTTGTGATCACCTGTTCGTATATAACCAAACACAAATCCTCAATAAAATGCAACAAAAAATCTTAAGTAAGAAAAATAATAAAAACAGAAAAATGAGCCCACCTAAAATTTAAAGGTGACCAATGTCTACCTTTCGTCTAAAAAAATTGTCTGGTACCTAATTGCCACGCGTTTTCCTCCCCCCACTAGTGATCTTATGGGGTATCACAAAAGCTGTCTATATCCGGTCCCCCCTACCAAACCAACCAGCGTACCAGTCTTAACTCGAGTTGAATTCTGGATCTCCACCTAATATTACCAACGCGTGTTAATTTCTAATGTAACTAAGTCAACGATGTCGACTAATTAGTTACTCTAATTTCCCCCTTTTTACAATTTACAACCGCCAACCTCTAACTTAACCAGCCCCCCTTCTAACCTCCCCCCTTTCTAGCCCCCCTTCTTAAGCCTAAAAATTACTTTAAGCGCCGGGTGCTAAACCTCTCAAGAGAAAACCGTAGACCTGTTTCCAGGCCTGCTCAAGTAAAAACGTTCCTCAAAACTGGGGGATTTCGCTTATCCAATTTTACACTTATCTCCTATAATGTAATGTGGATTCTAACGATACCCGTTCTGCCCAACTTGAGAACTCGAGAATTGCCAAATCCTTCTTGGCTGCTTTCCCACTCGACTGGTCACCTGTTCCAGTCCAGTCTCCTATTGGTTCAGCCAAGTGTCCCTGAACCACTCTCCCACTCGGCTGGTCACCTCTTCCAGTCAAGTCTCCTATTGGTTCAGCTCAGTGTCCCTGAACCACTTTCCCACTCGGCTGGTCACCTCTTCCAGTCAAGTCTCCTATTGGTCCAGCTAAGTTCCAAGCTATCTGAAAACCCTTGACAACGCCCCACTTTGGGCACTTTATTCAGTTTACTGGTTTAAATTGCTAGGTTGATCGAAACGATCGAACTTGTAAAACAGTATGGGTATACTATTTAATTAATATAAAGGTTTGATCCAACTAATCTGGTGTCAAAGTCACTGTCTTTTTTCGTTTTATGGTTTTTGTTCCTTTTTCTATTCTTTTTTGGTTTTTGTTTCGCTTTTTGTCTTTTTGCTCGTGTTTTTGTCCCCCTAGTTGCCCCCCTTTACTCGGTTAGCTAAGCCTCGTTCGGAGAGCGTACCAGGAAATTTTCTCGAGTTTTCTTAAAAAGCTATCACGGTACAACCGGAAGGTTTGCACGTTCCTGTCGAACCGTACCGCCGGTACTCTAGAATGGGCATTCAGCCCGAAGCTGTCTCAAGTGGGTTTGACTCCGTAGTCTTGATGTCGTAAACACCCAGGAGCGCCATAAAAACACTATGTAACATTCGTCTACTGCAGTCACATATGAGGCTTAAGAAAAATAGGCCCTATAACCACTGGCTCAAGGGTCAGGGACACTATCTCTTGTGTTTTCCCACCTCAAGAACGGTCGGAGCCAGTTCGGTTCGCTTATGACATGAGACTACGACCCGTTACAGCTTAAAGGCTACTACTAAAATATCCCCCCACTCTAGAATTAGAAACGTCCCCATACTTAGGTCTCTAGATACCCAAAATACATGAACGCCGTTAAAAACCGGGTTGGAACAATCCGTTAGGTTACTTTTTATTAGACAGTGTGACTTTGATCCATTTCAGATGGATCAACCTAAAACTCGCCTTATCTCAACATAACAATCATAAAACACACTCTAGAAATTAAATTTGTACTCACATAGCAGCACGCTCAAGAATTGGGAAATAATCCAGTCAGTAACTAACTCAAGAAATGAATAACTAAGAGAAGTTTAATGTTTTATAGTTTGGACAGCAAGGATAAGTTCATGCTCTAGAATTTGAGTTCTCTTGGACCGTTGGGACACTCTAGTTGTCCGCCTTTCCGCCGAAGGTTCACTCTGGTCCAACTTTAGTAATCGCTCTCTCGGGGATACTCTGTCTTCTATTTCAAGTGGGACAGCTCTACTCTCGATTGTATATAGACGGAAATTGCGAATAGCAATTTCCCACTCGTTTTTACTTTCTAACTTTCCCGCAATTGCTCTAAAATTGTTCTGATTTCTTTTTCTGATTTTCAGTTGTCGCGAGAAAATCGTGCATGACATGTTCCATTCGAATTTTTGAAAAATAAAATTTCTCTCCAAAATCAAGTATTTTCTGCTCTTCTCAAGGTCAAACTTCCAAATATGACCGACTGGCACAAATTGATGGTAAAGCAAGCAATTAATTGGAACCGATAGCACGTATTTATAACACTTATTATAACAGTATTGTAGGCCTGATATAGCCTGGAAATTCGTTCAGTGTGTGAATGACATCTGAACGAAACAATACTGTTTTAAAGTTTGGAATGTCAGTTATTCTTCTAGTACAACAGCCGACCAAAGGGCAAACAGACACGGAAGTTTTTAAAAAATCATCTCAAAAAGCAGAACAATAAATTCTTTTTTTTTTGATAATATGTTTCTTTTGAGAAAGCCCATTAATTGCAATTAATTGCAATAATTGATTGATAGAAAGTCCCCATTACAATTAATTGATTGCTTTGGAAAAAACTCAAAAAATTAATTGCAATTAATTTTTTGATTATCCCTGCACGACATGCATGCATTTTGTGCATTCTATTTGCGCTAGGTGCTCTATTACTCGGTTACATGTCAGTATTTAGACAGCCGCGTATTCATACTGGTCAGTATTTAGACAAATACTGTTTCAACCAATCAGAATCGAGACAAAGAAGAAATTAATAAATAATTATTATTTATTTTGGATTATTTATGTTTTTTCTCGATTCTGATTGGTTGAAACAGTATTTGTCTAAATACTGACCAGTATGAATACGCGGCTGTCTAAATACTGGCCGCACTCCCTATTACTCGCACTGTGCCTCTGTATTAGTGTTTTTCCGATAAATTCGTATTCCCAATCTTTTAATGATGTTTCTTTGTTATTTTTGATTTTTCGAATTCATTGCTTTCGGCTTATCTTTTTTCATTAAATGTTTCCTTCAATTAATAAACATTTTGGTTTCTTTCTCATGATTTTAAATGTAAATCATGTTTTTCTAGCATGGTTAGACGCCAAAAGTTCCTGGTAGAACCAAAAAAACTTAAAATGTTAGAATTTTTTAGTGACTTCTATTATCAATTTTTTGGATGTTGTATCCGAAAAATTGAAAAAAAAAGTAAACAAAAAATTATATTGGAAAAATTCTTTTTTATGTTTTTTAGTTTTACCAGGAAGTTTTGGCGTGTAAACATACTAGGAAACCATGATTTACATGTACAATCAACGGGCCTATTTTTGTTGATATCGTTCTTATCAACTTTTCATATTTGACAAGTTTGAGATGTTTTTATAGACGTTTAATGTTATCATGGGTTTTCTGCAAGTTGTTTTTCGGGGCAATTTTTTTTATTTTTTGCAGACTTTAACCTGAACTTTTTTTTGAAGTTTTTGTTTTTCAATTTCGTTTTTCAGTTTTTATCTTCGTTTTTCTTTCTTTAAGTTGAGCCCTCTTTTAAACTTTGGCATTTTTTTGAATCGCATGTGTTGCGAAGCTCAGCTTCGCCTTTGTGTATAAATTTGAGTTTTTAAAGAAAAAGAATGGACCTTTCAGTTGCAAAATGATGGCTATTGTTCCTATCATTTGAAAAATGTGGAGGAACTTGGTATTCGGGTTTGTTTTAGTTTTTTTTTCTCTTTTTTGTTTTCCACGCAAAATCAGATACCACAAATAATCATCAGAATGGGTTGAGTGATATATCATTTTAAAGCCTTTTCAGTCGTGATTTGAACGACATTAAAAAACTTCGAAAAACTCTGTGTCGAGAAAAACCGGTTTGAAATGAAATGTTTGGTTTTTGGTCTAATTTTGATCTTATAAGTGAGTGCGCATGCTTTCAATATCTTAATAAAGCTGAATTTAAGCCGTGAAATTTTATACTTTCATCGAGTAATGTTAGTTAAGGAAGTTTTTCAGCGCTAATCAAAAACTTCAAAGATTCAAAAAATTTCTGCAAAATGTTTATGAAAAGTTTTTGAAATTTTTTGCTGACTAACTGTTGACATAGTTTACAATAACTGTCGACTATGCCTCTTTTTATCACACCACGCAGAAAAAAGATCACTAGTTTGAAATTTTTAAAGACTGATGGGAACGTTCTGCACTACTTACTCAGTAGTCGGCTATCCTTGTTTACTATTGTTTTTTTTGTGTTATCTGGCCGTTTATCTTATACTGGCACGGATCGTGGATCCCTTTAATTGAATTTTTTATAGGAGCCTCCGCGACAAATTATAGACTCTCAATGACAAAATAGAAAATCGAAGTTTGGTGTAGCTATTGTTTTTGTTACAATGCTGGGGTGGTGCTGGCTAAACTAACAGGAAAAAGCCAATACAATAAATAAAAATTTGCGAAAAGATTTTGCCAAGAAAAATGTTCCAGGCTAGTAATTAGTTTCTCTTGCATATTTTAGATATGGCGTTGCAAAGCATTTCTTAGTGTAAGTTAAAGTAATGGTGTGTTTGGCTGTAGATGGGCAAAATTTGACAAAATCACAAATTGTGATCATTCAGCAAATGGGCTCGGTGGAAGAGTGCGCAGACTCGATGATCTGTGCCTGTGTTGATTACCAAACTCATCTCAGTTTTGATCAACAGGGCCCAAATTTTGCTAGTGAGCTCATTGTGACATGTACCACTCGACAGTGTTTGTACGGCGCTGAAATAGTGTGCGAGAACGTAAAAGTTGCGGAAATATACACTAAATCCGGCTATTTGAAATCCGTGTCCGCTGAAGCGTTAATTGCTGAAGGCGAGTCAGACGATTTATCATCAATCTCTAGTTTATATTTTAATTTTCTAATGTATCAGCCTTTACTGTATGTTAAATGCCGTTTAATTCGTCTATCGAATGAAATTCCTATAAATATTTTTCACATTCATTTATTCACAAGTGCTACAATATCTGAGCGAAGAAATTCAAGAATGCTCAGTGACTCTCCTCTGCCTAACCACAGTATGAACAGCCTGCAACCATCGCTTCCTCTGTCTAATATTACCTCGTCAATGCCGTTGCCATTCCACAGCAGTAATGTTAACACGGCAAACAGTTTATCTAGTTTTACCCATTTAGCTTCGCTATTGCCTTTCCAATCTTCAGCTTTTGGTGCTCCGCGTTCTCCTTTTCCGATTTTGCCCAGTGCGCCTAAGCAACAAATGAACGGTGTTTCATCTGCTTACCACGCTTCATCTAAGTTCGAAACGGTTTCGAGACAAACTCAAACCGTAGACTCTTCAAATATCTCTTTCAAAGACGAAATGAGCGAAATAGAACGTCGGTTAGCTGCAAAAATTGACCGCAATTATTCTGCTACCATGCAAATGATTGAGAATATGGATGCAAAAATGGAAAATTTATCGCAAAAACTGGATGCAGTCGTTAATCATACAGAGAGATTGATTAGCAATGGATATCACAACAGTGAGTCAACACTTCAAAATGCACAGGTCGAGGAAAAAGCAGACGAGTATGCTAGCCAATTAAGTCAATCAATAATTGAAAGTGCTCTCGAAACTATCAAAATAGATTTAGATTAAAAACCAAATATTTATTTTATAGCTGGATCTTTCAAATTCAACCTTAGATGAGACTAAATATTTTGATACAATATATGTCCTTTTTTTATGTTTAATACACTTGCGGGAGCAAGTGTCTTGTAATCGGGAATTAGGCTACTTTTCTTACATATTTGTAAGGAATTGATGTTGCTTGTTTTTATTGAGCCTTTGCAACTTCCAGGGACCTTCTCATTTAGTCTGGAGGTAAACAATTTCATTCAAGGTTATTTACGGGAAAAAGTTTTTTTCCGGTAAAATTTGAGTTGTCAGATTTTCGTTTGTCTGCTCAAAGTTTTTTTCGGCTTAGTCGCCACGTCACGAATTTCGCTGATGCTGTAGGCAACTTCCATTGTAGTTGCAAGGCAAGTGTTGTTCAATATAGTTTCAGGGCTAATAAATTTTTTGCAACCTTTTTTAAATAAAATATTTTTTTTAGGCTCACATTTTGTCGGCTCAAAGATTGTCAGCTTTGATGTCGTATCACTGGTTTTTATTGTTCTATAAGCAATTTTCATTGAATTTACTAGCTCAAGTGTTTTTTAGTGTAGTTTCAGAGGGACTTGAATGATTTAAAACATTTTTTTACAAAATCATTGTTTTTTGGCTCAACTTGTGTCTAATCAAAGATTGAAGGCTTTGTTGTCTTATCGCGGATTTTTCTTTTCCTGTAAGCAACTTTCATTGAAGTAACATGTGCAAGTGTTGTTCCTTCTAGTTTCAGGGGGACTTAAAACTTAAACGATTTTTTTTGTGTGTCTGTTCAAAGTTTGTCATGGTTGTTATCTTCTGTTGCTATTTTAATATTCAATGAACTTTTAACCAGAATTACGAATATTTAAACTTTGGTATCCCTGGTTTTTTCAATTTCTTTTCGACTGATGTTCTTTGTATTTGTGTTGTATAGCAAGTGATGCGAAGCGCCGCTTCGGCTGTCTAACTCTTGCAATTAGCAAGGGTGTTGCAACCAAGTACTAGACCTTTTTCCCGTAAACAACTTTGTTCAGAAAGTTTGGAACGTAAAAATGTTACTCGTCTTTACCTGTGCGATAAGCAAGGGTATTGCCATCGGGTACTAGACTTTTTTCCGTAAATAACTTTGTTCACAGGACTCATTTCATCCCCGGGACTCTTTTATCTTCTGATATTTTAGATTTCTTGAAAATTTAAATAAAACGACCGTAACTTAAGTGTAATTCAAGTAAAGCCCGTTTCAGGTTGTAATTAATTTTTCAAAAAAAATTCCATTTTTTCCTGCCCGTTGCTTTCGTCCGAGTTTCTGTCCGTTCACGTTCCGTTTTTTTTCTGAAACGCCATTGTTTATCTGATAGGGTTTTTTTGGCTTTCTTTCTAGAACGTGCTCAGTTTCAATTTAAACAGTTTCTTTTACTATTACTGAAAGTTCAGTAATTTGTTTTATTTAGGTTTTTTTTCCAATGTTTCTTTTAAAAAAAAGCTATTTTAACAGTTTCAGTTTATGTTGTATGGTTTCAGTCAATTTATGTTGCATAATTTTGAGGGCAAATATATTTGCATGCTTTCATGCGTTTCAGATTGGATGGGTCGTAAAAAATTTTAGGCTTCGGTGAATGACAACAATTTTATTTTTTGGCTCAAACAGATTTCAACCCATAAATTATTTTTAAAGCTGTTTATGAGCTTCTTCCTATTCAACCATGAAGTTTTTGTAGCTGTAATTTTTTCAATTGTTCAAATAATTTTTTCTAAATAATTTTTCAGAGTTTTTATTTGCATTCCGCTTCGCCTTGCTTCTAATTGCTTTATAATACTTTCAAAATTAATCGTTAGCCTAGCTTGAATGGATTGTGGTTCGAGTCCAGCTTTTTTTTAAAGTAGAAATTTTCTGCTTTTTTTTACTATCTTCCCTCTTTTAATTATGTCGGCTTAGTTCCCGTAGCCCGATTCTTTTCAGAGGTTCACAATTTTTTATTTCCGTTTTAAAAGCCTCATTGGTGGAAGTATTTGAGTTCCAAGATTTTTAAATTTAAGTTTCAATTTTCATGAAAAATATTTTAAAAAAATTTTTCAATTAAAAAGATATATTTTTTTGAATCTATTATATATTTGAATGCGGGCTTCACTATCTCGCCATGTTTAAGCTTTTTCAACGTATTATTTTTACATGTTTAAGATATATCGTATACTGCAATGGTTAAGATTTTTTTTTTCGATTTTCAATTTGGTTTTAGTGGTTATTTTACCAAGTTTAAATTCAGCAGCCCAATATTGAATTAGGGGTTGCGAATTAGGCCTCCACTTTTGAATGCCCGAATCATTTTACTTAACGAGATAAGACGATTTTTGAGATTTTTTCAAAAATTTTCAGAAATTTCAAATAACAAAAAAATTTACAAAACTTGCAGTTCCCAACCCTGTAGTTGGGTACTGTCAGAGTACTATCAAAGATTGCGAATATTGCCTCCAAATATGACTTCTCAAATCCTTGTAGTTTTCGAGATATGACATTTTTGTGATTTTTTCAAAAAAATTATCAGAAAACTGATATTTACTTTTTTCGCAAAATCTGAAATTCCCAACCCTGTAGTTGGGTCCTGTCAGAGTTCTCTCAAAGATTGCAAATCTCGCCTCCAAGTATGACTGCTCAATTCTTTGTAGTTTTCGAGATATGACGTTTTTTGTGATTTTTTTCAGAAACTTTCAGAAAACTTAAATTATTTTTTAAAAATCTGAAATTCGCAATCTTGTAGTTGGGCGCTGTCAGAGTACTCTAAGGAATTACAAATCTTGCCTCCAAATATGACAGTTGAAATCCTTGTAGTTTTCGAGATATGACGTTTTTTTGTGATTTTTTCAAAAAAAAATCAAAAAACTCATATTAATTTTTTTTCACAAAATCTGAAATTCCCAACCCTGTAATTAGGTCCTGTTAGAGTACTCTCAAGGATTGCGAATCTTGCTTCGAAATATGACTGCTCAATTTTTTGTAGTTTCCGAGATGTGACGTTTTTCGATTTTTTCAAAATTTCTCTAAGAACTCATCTACAAAGAAATTCAAAAAATTTGAAACTACTAACTTGATGAAGATACAATTTTATTGTCAGCGTACACCCAGGCGTCTCAAATCTTGCCTCTTAATATGAATGCTCGAATCCTTTTAGTTTCCGAGATAAGACGTTTTTTTTTCAATTTTTTTTCGGGAAGCTTAGGTTTTAAAAAATTCACAAAATTTTGGATTCCTAACCCTATAGTAGGGTGCTCTCAGGGACTCTCAGTGGTTGCAAATCTGGCTTCCACATTTCTCCAGAGGCCATTTAAGTTTTCGAGATGACGCTTTTAAAATCGGAATTTAAAAAAATTAAAAGTTCGAAATTACCAACCCTGTAATTGGGTGCAGTCAGAGTACACTAAAAGTTTGCAGATGTTGTTTCCAATATATGCGGTTTTTCATGAGTTGTCGACAAATTTCGAAGCACCGAAGGTGCGTTAATTGCTAGTTTCATTGATTTTTGTGAATTGTTTATGTGAAATTTTAAAAACTGTAGATACATATGCCAAGAAATATTACGCTTGCAATTATTATGCTCGCAATTAGCTAGCGTTATTTCTTAGGAACAATATTCTCTTGTAAATTAATTGTTCAACCGAATCACGGATTCATTTTCTCAAATCTGTTTTTTCGTTAGCCATCAGACATATTTTGATCATGTCTGAATATCAGATATCCGTTCTATTCCTTATTTATTTCAATGCTGTTTTTAATAGCTCAAAATAGTTTCATTTTACCGGTTCATTTTTTGACTGGATGGGCGTCTACCCAACTACTGTCGGCTTCGGTACGGCTCCCTAATTTTTTCGGTGCTTTTACGCTGGTGGTTGTGTTTCTATTCATGTCTACGGTTGCCATTGGCAAACATTTTCAAATCGGAATATATGCTTAATTTTCTGGTAAACAAATTGTTTTAACAGCTCATTTAACAGTTTGAATAACTTTTACGCTTGCGAGAGCATTGCTGTGTAATCGGGAACTATACTTTTTTCCCTGTAAACAACTTATCTTATACATTTGTAAGAAATTGTGAAGTTACGTTATTAGTGAATTTTTGAAACTCCGAGACCTTTCCCATTTGGACTTGACGTAACGCAGTTGCCTTTTGTACCTTAAGTTCTAGGGTTCGAATTCTGGCCGGGCAGTTTTTAGGAAATTGAAATGTGTTTTTTTTTTTCAGGAAAAATTGAATTGCCCGTTTGTCTGCTTATGATTATTTGTCGCCTTAGTTGCCACATCGGGTAATGTTCTTGTACTGTCAGCAATTTTTATCGTAGATGCAATTGTTTTTGATTTACTCTTGTAATTTGTAAAATTAATAGTCCTTATTTTGTGTCGCTTCAAATCCAAAAACGGGTTGATTTTTCATTTGAAAAATTTAGCTTGTTCTTGTTGCAAGATTTCAAATTTTTAAAACGTATTTTTTCTTGCAGCAATTTCTTTACTTTTTGTTTTTGTCTCATTGGAGGTTTCATCTCTTAGGTATCGCGCGCTTAATGCTAAAAGCTCATTTAAAACTGGTGTTTGTGTTTTTTGACCGTTTTTCTTATATTATTTTCGTTTTTCCCATTTTTTTCTAAGTAAGATTTTGTTTCCGTATACATTTTCTACTCGCTAGCTTGCGTTGTATCGCAAGTGATGCAAAGCTGTGCTTCGCCCCTGTTTAAAACCAAATTTCTGGGCTTTTCCTACGCACTTGGCCTATAGGTAACGAAAAACTACATTTGTGACAGCGAAGTTAATTGGTTCGAATCTGGTTAGAACCTGTTTTTTCTTACAAACTGGAGTTTTTCTGTTTGATAAACGTCAGCGTTTTGTTTGTCTGATTGTGCATTGTCAGCCTAGTTGCCGCTTCACATGTTGTAAGTGATTTGTGCAGTAAGCCATTTTCATTGTAGTTGCAAAAGTTTTTGATTTACTCCGGCTAAATGAAACCACTTTTTTTACGCCCGGCACCCTCCGGAAATACAAAATGATAAAACTTTATAGCTAAAAATTATTGAAAAATGAATAATTTTCAAATTTTATAGACACCTACAATTGTAATGCGTGACTCCTCAAATTGAACAATATTCGAGGCTTTCATAATTTTATAATTGTGGCTTTTCGACATTTTTTTAAATTTCCGCTTCATTTTAGTCAGCTAGCTCGCCATTCTTTGTTTAATTGGTATTGCAAGTGGTGCGAAGCTCCGCTTCGACTCTGCGTTTCAAACTGAACATCATTCGAGACAAATTTTTGTAGATTAAATTTTTTGAAAGTGTTTTTTCGACTTAGTGGTTTTCGTCTCATTTTCTTTGCGCTCAAAATGCTATGTTTGCGTGGTATCGTAATTTTCAAGAAGCTCCTTGTCACCTCTGTCTCTTAAGGTTTTTTGAAGAGCTAAATTGAATCAAGCGATTTTTGAAGCCAAAAATTTTGTAACCCAAGAAATTACTTAAAAAAAATCTGATGAAGTTATCTGACATATATATATTTGCATATGAATTTTTACATTCATTTAAAGTAAGTTGACATCAAGCGTGGCTTACTGGTAAACTTTAAGCTCTTATTGTGACGCACACACTGAAAATTGGGAAGTAACTGTGGCAGAGTATGTGTTTTATCCGTCGGATATTACGTACCACAAAAAAGTGATTCGTGAGTCAAGTGCGGTATTACATCAGAAAGCTTTATTGGTGATTAGGAGGACGAAGTGAAAATGTTTTACAGAATTTGGCTGTTGCGATAAATACCGGTCCGCTCTGTTGATTTTCTACATATTCAGACACCAACGGTATGGTAAACATAGCAAAAAAAAATTGTTTAAGAAAAAATTAATTGTTTTCTTTTTACTAATGATACTCAATCTAATTTACTGTAGTTATCTATATTACTGTCATGCCTGTGAAAAAATATCGGTAAACTACACACTTTTAACTGTTTTTTATTAGGACGAGGAAAAAATGTTGCATGGAGAAATAACGGTTTGCCTAAGTAATTTAAGCTTATTTCGGTGGAAAAAGTCAAATTTGTTCATGCTTTGCCCCATAAAACGAATTTTTGGAGCCTCTTAGTCACAACACCGATAAGTATGGAATATGTTTTTATTGTAGTTTGAATCACAACTGAAATAGCTTTGATATGGTATATCAATTGACCGCATCAGACAATTGGCGTGTGAAAAACTCTTTGGCCAGCTTATTTTTCAATTATGCAACCGTTATCAAATCGGAATATAGACGTTTTTCGGGTTAACAACTTGTTCAACAGAATCACTTTTGTCTTGGTTCATAATGAATTCAAATATCTGTGCTCTTGGGCCCTTAAGATTTTTGGGTTCAAAGTTTTTCATGACATCAATTTAATTTTCGGTTATACGAGAAATCAAGATTCGTCACCTCAGTTGCCGCGCGATAATTATTTTTGATATTTCATAAGTCGCCTAACTAGCTGTCGGTTTTTTTCCTGTCTGCCAGCTTGCACTGTTATTTTTATTTTTTATCGCTAGCGTTGAGAAGCTCGGCTTCGCCTCTGTTTCCCTAATTGAACCAGAGGGCACCTTAATTTTAAAAAAAAAATTAAAAATAGGTTTAAATATTAGTTTACTTTTATAAAAATTTTTAATGACTTTTTGGACGAATTTTCGTAGGTTTTAGTTTTCTATTTACACAAGCAGATGCTTGTTTTATTGTTCCGACCACTGGAAGTTAGGATGAACTTTGTCTTTAGGTGTTTTAGTTTTTCATCATTTTGGGTTGAGTAATATATCATAGTGAGCTCTTTCAATCGTGATTTCATCGGCATGAAATTTTTTTTTTCAAAATTTTTCTCGGTATTCGGTCATTTGTTTTGCCCTAATTAGCAAGTAAATTATATTGCTTGAAAATTATGTTAAGCTATGAACAACTCAAAAAGAAAACTAGTTATTGAAGTTTCATGTAGCACTTCCTTCTCTGTCTGTTTTGTCATTCATTTTTGAAGTTCATCTGTTGTAAACTAAGGCCAGTGCTAGTGATCTTAGCGTTCTCTTAGATCCTCTCCCTCACACCACGCACAAACAAAACTAACCTAATTTTGATAAAAGGAAGTTTATCTTAAAACTGCGGTCGGAGCATTCTGGGCTACTTGCAGTGCAACTTGCTCTCCTTTTTTAAACCTGATTCGCATAAATTATTACTCAATAAAAATGCTCATTTTCAAAATATGTGTACTGGTCATGTGTTATATCCGCATGTGTTTGTCGGCTTTATTGGTGCCTGGAGTTTGAAAGACAGTAAAAGCATATAAAGCAACTGTCAAGACATTAAACTCTAAATCTAGATCGGATGTTCGAACTGTATGGGGAAAATTTTTTCATTGTTCAAAGCTTTTTTTTTTTTTGCATTTTATTGCAAACGAAGATCCCTTCTGCACTTTTTTATTGCTTCTGTCTTTATTTTTCAAGAGTTTTTATGCCTATTTTTCATATTCGCATCTGTGTATATTTTTTATATTCATTACGAACCAAACGAATTTTTTGAAACCAATCATCACTAATGGTGTCTTTCATTTCTAGAATGAAAGTTAATGTCGATGGCTTGCTCGTATTCTTTCCTTATGACTACATCTACCCTGAGCAGTTCTCTTACATGCAGGAACTCAAACGAACTCTGGACGCCAAAGGCCACTGTCTTCTGGAAATGCCCTCTGGAACAGGGAAAACTGTCTCGCTTCTCTCCCTTGTTCTAGCCTACCATCGCCAATATCCTGGCATCATTTCAAAAGTCATCTACTGCTCCAGAACAGTGCCAGAAATTGAAAAGGTGTTGTCCGAAATGAAACGGTATATGAATTTATATCTCAAAGAAACGAACGAAGAGTCTAATGTTGTGGCTTTGGCTTTGAGTTCAAGAAAAAATCTATGCATTAATCCAGAAGTGAATCATTACAGAGAAGGAGAAATTGTGAACTCGAAATGTTTTTCTCTAACGGCTCCTTTCGTCAGAGACAAAGCGCAGAACGATCAGTCTGTTCCGGTTTGTCAATTTTACGAGAAGTTTAGCGCCGTTGGTAAAGAGTATCCCTTACCTACAGGAGTGTATGATCTTGATGATTTGAAAGACTACGGTCGTCGCAAAGGTTTCTGTCCTTATTTTCTAGCTCGCAATGCCTTGGGAAGAGCAAACTTGATAGTTTATAGCTACCATTATTTACTGGATCCCAAAATCGCTGATATCATCTCGAAAGATTTGACTAAAAACGCGGTTGTTATTTTCGACGAGGCACATAATATTGACTCGGTGTGCATTGAATCGATGAGTTGTAGTATCAATTCGCGGCTCATAGATAGAAGTATACAAAACATTACCTCACTGACTAATGAAGTCAATCGAATCAAAGCTGTTGACCAGCAAAAGTTGAAAAATGAGTACCAGGCCTTAGTTGAAGGTTTGAGACTTGCTAATGTTGCGAGGGAAACAGATATCGTCTTAGCGAATCCAGTATTACCTGATGATGTTTTGCAGGAAGCAGTTCCTGGGACGATTCGAAGTGCAGAGCATTTTGTGAAGTTCTTGAAACGATTTGTAGAGTACATCAAAACTAGGATGAGAGTTAATCATGTTGTGGTTGAAACACCTTCAGTTTTTCTGAAAGATTGTTATGATTCCGTTTGCATTGATAAAAAGCCTCTTAAGTTCTGTGCGACGAGACTTAAGTCAATGATGAGTACTTTAGAACTGACAAATATTCAAGACTTTTCGGCTATTTCATCCATTTGTCGTTTTGCAACCCTTTTGAGCACATACTGCAATGGGTTTGTGATTGTCATTGAGCCTTTCGATGACCGAACGCCCACTATTTCGAATCCAATTCTCTACTTTAGTTGCATGGATGCTTCTCTTTCTATCAAACCTGTTTTCAACGCTTTTCAATCTGTCATAATAACCTCAGGCACATTGTCTCCGATTGAAATGTACCCGAAAATTCTCAACTTCCGACCGTGCATTATGGCTTCACTAACTATGAGTTTAGCAAGGGAGTGTATTGCGCCTTTGATTGTGAGTAAAGGAAACGATCAGGGTATTATGTCTTCTAAGTTCGAGGCACGCGAGGATGCTAGCGTGATTAGAAATTATGGCTGTCTGTTGGTTGATATGGCCTCAATAGTGCCAGATGGTATGGTATGTTTCTTCACCAGTTACTCTTACATGGAGACAGTTATATCCAATTGGTACAACCAAGGTGGGTGCAATATTACAGTAGAAGCTACTCTTTCTTTTCAAATGCTCGACTGAAATATTGGAAGGATGTAGTTGAAAAAATAATTAGATGACCACTGATACTATGAGTAGCAGGCAAAAAGGAAGATAATTGAAGTAAATACTAAAAATCACGGGCGGATTTAAGATTTTCTCGAAGGAAAGGGGATTTTCAAATATATCTGAAAATTTCCATGACCTTTTTTGGTTAACCAAATTGAGTTTCCAAGTTCTCTTCGCTGGTAAATTTTTGTAGTAAAAGCAGGGCAAAAAAAAACATTTTTCGGCTCATTTTGGAACGTTTCTGACCAAAATATGCGCTTGCTCGCTCTCAAATCTAGTATCTATTCGCACTTTTTGAAAAATTTCAGGGTTGATCGGCCGAAAATGGATCCCGTAAAATAGTTCCAAAGGGCGTCCTGTGGGCGGTGATGGTGAGGGGGTAAAATCCTTGAGAAAAGAAGGCGTCCCTCCCTTAAATCCGCCCCTGCTAAGAATACTTACTATTTTTTTAACTTAATTGCCTCATCTTAAATTCAAAATAAGGTGGAAAAAGTACTCCTAGTGTAATATATCACCGCAAGGAATCCTCGATAATGTCCAGAGACATAAACTGATATTCATCGAAACTCAGGATGCGGTTGAAACGAGCATGGCATTGACGAATTACCACAAAGCTTGTGCAAACGGCAGAGGCGCCGTGTTGCTCTGCGTAGCTCGTGGAAAAGTCTCAGAAGGAATTGATTTCACCGATCATTTAGGTCGATGTGTAATTATGTTCGGAATACCTTACGTATATACCCAAAGTCGGATTCTAAAGGCGCGTTTAGAGTTTCTCAGAGAAAATTTTAATATTAAAGAAAACGAGTTTCTCACTTTCGATGCAATGCGACACGCTGCGCAGTGCGTCGGAAGGGCGTTGCGGGGAAAAACAGACTACGGAATTATGATTTTTGCCGACAAGAGGTTCACGAGAGCAGACAAAAGAGGTAAATTACCGAAGTGGATTCAAGAGCATTTCAAAGACAGCACTATCAATTTGAGCATAGAAGAAGCGGTTCATCTGAGTAAGAAGTTTCTGAGAGAGATGGCTCAGCCGGTTTCGAGGGAAACGCAACTTGGCCTGTCGCTGTTGACTGTTGAACAGCTTCAACAGGAGGACACAAAGAAACGCCTGGAGAGAATTATTCACATCATTTGAAGTGAAATGAAACTGAAAAGTGGTGTATTCATTTATTTGAGAATCTATTTTG
Source organism: Symsagittifera roscoffensis (assembly GCF_963678635.1). Lineage (NCBI taxonomy): Eukaryota > Metazoa > Xenacoelomorpha > Acoela > Convolutidae > Symsagittifera > Symsagittifera roscoffensis. The sequence goes on along the minus strand of NC_087064.1, from coordinate 77,074,876 downwards.
TTGTTTTGGTTAGATTGTTTTAAATTTAGATATGCAAATTATTAATTGAAGATATTGCAAAATTATTTTGTTCCCGAGATCTTTCAATCAACTACACATAGATTTCTCCGCAGGAATAATCAGATAATGAAACTTTTCTTGATTTGTCGGATTTAATGAAATCAAAAAGGCAACTAAATAATTCCAACCTAATAGTTTCTATTCGGTTGGCTGAAAACTGGTAAGAACAAGATTTCAATCAGTTTGACATCTCTGAAAAGGATTTCGCTTTCAGAAGTGAATATGATAATTTCACTGTAAGCGATTAATTGAGTGGACAATGCCGGATAAAGTAAATAGAGACAGCAATGTGGTGGGTTTGAACTCTAAAAACAGATTCCGCTCTAAGGATGTCACCTCGGCTGACGAAGACTGTGACTCATTCAACCGACTTGGTCTCTCGGATTCTCTCGTAGCGGCACTGAATAAAGCGGGCTTTGAGAAACCATCGCCGATTCAGGCTAAGGCTATTCCATTGGCGAGGTATGGAGCTGATTTGATTGTTCAGGCTAAAGCGGGTACTGGGAAGACTTGTGTGTTTGCTGTTGCAGCGTTTGAAACCGTTGATGCGGAAATCAAATCACCACAGGTATGATGGCGGAGAAACTAATAAACAACAATTTAGCAAGTTTTTTTTACTAAACCTAACATCTAAAGGAAATGCGCTTTTTCCAGTAGCGTTTTTCGACATGGCTTAAAAACATTCCTATTGAACAAGTCAAACGATGATAGGTAAATTTATAATCCATACATTATTGAATTGGCGTTTTTTGTGACACATGTTTAAGAATTCCCTATGTTGACTTGTTAAAATACCACTAAAATTATGGAGGACTCACCATTTTTTAATTCTTTCAAAGTTCTTGAAAACGTAACAAATGTTCTTTTTTGTTGTTTTTCAGAATTTATTACTGATTTTTGATTTTTTTTCCCGAAAGCGCGTAAAGTTTTTAGTTATTAAACACAGCAAACCGGCTATTGGTAAATTGATAATCTGTGCATTATTTAATTGGCGTTTCACGTGGTTCATGTTTAAAAAGTCCCCATGTTGACTTGATACAGTACCACTACAATTTTGGAGAACTGACCGTTTTTTTTAATCTTTCAATTTTCTTGAAAACGTAACAAAAGTTTTTTGTTGTTTTTCAGTTTTTTTTCTGTGTTTTTTGATTTTTTCCGAAAGCGCCTAAAATTTTTTGTTATTGAACACAGCAAACCGACCATTGGTAAATTGATTATCTGTGCATAATTTAATTGGTGTTCCTTGTGGTAAGAAGAAGTCTTTAAGTAGTCCCTATGTTGACTTAATACAATGCGTCTATAATTTGGGAGATGAACGTAGTTTTGACTCTTATATAGGTCGCGTTGATTTTTTTCAGGAAAAGTCTCAAAATTTGTTCAGGCTCAAAAATATATTTTTGCGGTTCTAATTTTGGTTTCTTTTTAAATTCAGTCCTTTTCCATTGTTGAAAGGAAGGCAAACTGCACTATCGAACAGCGAAAGTATAAAGGTCACGAAAAGTGTGATCTACTTCTAGTTTCGAAAGTGGAATTTAATTATCGAGTTTCTCAGCGAAATAAGAACTTCATCTATTGATCCAGTTTTGTCAAACTGGTTTAGTTTCATCAAAAAAGTGTCAAGTACAATATGGTCTGGAAATTTGAAGAGCTTCTTTGAAGTTCGAAGGGTAGGATTTTTTCAAAAAAAATAGATTATTATTTTCTGTTTACTTGCGTTCCTTGACTCTTTTCCAACTGTCTGATGGCTATGTTTTATCTTTCAAATTTCTTTAAATTCAAGCAAAAATTCGTTTTTGCATTTCAGATTTTTCTTTTATTAATTTTGGATTTTTTTCCGACATATCTTCTTCAGTTTTTTTCTGAAGACGTTTTTTTGTCGAAGAAAGAAATAAGAAGGAAAGAATTTATTTCCGCAATTATATATTTGTCACAATTTCAAATATAATTTTAAAAAAATCCGAGAAAGTGTCTGCCCTTATATGGTGAATATTAATAATCATCAGTTTTTTTCTACCTTATTTTCCCAAAAAGATTCTTTAAAGTGTCTAACATGAGAAATCTGAGATCAAAAGAGGAAAGAGTACGACATTATGGGATATATGGGATAGAAAGAGTACGACATTATGGGCTAACAAAGCGTCTCTACCTGTTTAGTGAACAAAAAGGCGAAACTGGAAAAAAAAATTTACTTAAGGGTACAGTCCACCAAATCACTTGGCTGCTTTCTGCACGTCAGAAAAACTAGTTTGAAAAACGTAAAGAAAAGAAGAAAATTTTCAAAGAAAAGTTTCAAGTTTCATGAAAAACTTCAAAAAGTATGTTTTTCTTCTTTTAGAGTTGTTTTTTTTTTGTAAACAGATCTTATCTTTAGATTTAAGCAGATTTATTAAAATTCACGATGTTATTGTAGCAGATTAGGGTAGAAAACAATTTTTCCCACTATAATAAGAAAATTACAAAAAAATTGTTTTCCAAAAATATCATCGATTTTTTAAAAAGTTATTTGCTTCAGAAAACGGAGTTACTATTGTTTCTTTCATTTTGATTTTTTTTTCTCCAATCAGTTTGATGGGAAAGTTTTGTGCTACTTGCACTGCAGCTGGGCGTTTTTGTTCAATTTTGGACAATAACATTTCAGGCTCTTAATTTATAATTTTATTTAACTGATCATTTTTGAAATGAAAAATATTTTTTTTTTACTTTTTGTTATTTAAATTACAGTGTCCCAAGTTATGCATTGTTGCTTGAAATTTTATTAGCTAGTATCGGTATTTGATTTCACAGCTCAAAAAATTAAGATTGTTATCACGATCACTTCACAACGTGAGAATTTTTTGTTTCGTTTAGTACGATTTAATATACCCCAAAAAACTTATAAAAAAAGTGTGATTCGGACTCCGAAAAAATTTATTTTTTTCAGAGAACCGAATAAAATCTTAATATTTCTTTTTTTTCCATATTGAGCAGTCGATGGAAGTTAAGATTTATTGTATTCTTAATTTATAAATTTTATTCAGAATTGACTAGTATTAACTTATTCTCAATGCTGAGTTTCAACAGTTTTTTCTCTGAGTTAGGTTATTTTTCAACACTGCGATCAGTCTATCGTCACCTGAATGTGATTAAGGTAATAGTGCTGGCACCCACACGCGAGATTGCCATCCAGATCCAAGAAGTCATCAACTCAATCGGAAGAGACTTGAGTGAAGTGAAGTGTCGCAGCTTCATCGGAGGACTGTCCCTCAAAGAGGACATCAACCAGGTGTCATATTGTCTTTGACTGAAAACTAACACAACTTAAATGGCGTTTAAACGTCATTATCGTATAAATTGCAAACGTTAATTATGATATCAATCTATGCTTCCGCTGATAGAAGCCTTTTTTGAAAACTATTATTGTTTATCTATGTGCGATATATTGAAAACGAATAGATTTGAAAAAAGGACGAATTTTATTGCATTATGATGGTGTAAAGCTTGGAGAAATTTTTCATTAAATAATACATTTATGCCTACACTGCAGGTGAAGAGGTGTCAGATTGTGGTGGGCACTCCGGGGAGGGTGAAGCAGTTGATAGAAGAGAGGAAGTTGGACTTGAGTGGCTTGAAAATGTTCGTGTTAGACGAGGCAGATAAACTACTCGGTAAGTTGAAATTTGATGATGATCCGATCAGAGCGCACTTCACAGTTAGAGAACTACTCGAATATGTCACTAGAATGTTTGAAAATTACATCAATGTTTACAGATGAGGTATTTGGCAATTATTTTAACTCTTTACATTTGAGGATCCATGGGAATTGTCCCCACTAAAGCAGACCATGGTTAATTGAGGAACCCATGGTCTGCTGAAGAATAATAACCATACATGATAATAGTGATGAGCTAAGCTGCATTATTGGTCACTTGTTGTAATTAATATTCCGCATCATAAATAAAGTTAGCTGACAAGACGCTTTAAATTTTTGTGAGCAGCGGTGAGGAACTTGTATTTGGGTGTTTTGGTTTTTCTTAATTATTATTCTATGCAAAATCAGGTTCCAGATTCCAGATATATCAAATTGAGGCCTTTTCCCTCGTGATTCGATCAATATTTTTTCATTCTTAAGCTCGTTTTTTATCTTATGTAGATTGAAGACTCGAATTTCAGAGGAATACAAGCTTTTACTAGGTTCAAAATTTCGAGGGACAGCAGAAGTAATACCTGAAGGATATTTTTCATGAAATGTTTTTTGAAATATTTTGACTATGGTTTGTCTGCTTATCTTTAGTCGGCATACAGTCCAAAGCTCGGATTTTGTTTGAAGGCTCGGGAGTTCTTACCGTATTTTAATGACGTATCTAACATTAAAAAGGTTTCTTGTTATTTGTTGTTGTTGTAGTAGCCTCGCGGACTCTAGGCGGCATTGTGTTGGTTTATTTCGGTCTTGTACGGTGATTTCGTCTCGTCCATAGTCCTATGCTACAACGCTATCTAAGTATTGGCTGCCTGTTACTGCTCGGTAAGTTTGTCTCTGTGCTGCTTTAAAGCTGGGAGTTATGCCACTTTTTTCCTCAATTGAATGTCTTCCGAGACACGCTCGTAGAGTGTAGTTTTTTTTCGACATTTTTTATAATTTATTTTATGTTTTAATGGCTTCCATCTGGCAGCTTGCAATGCTATGTGTGATATCAAATGTGTTGCAATGCTATGCTTCGCTTCTGTGTCGAAATTTTGCACAGAGAAATGTTTCGGAAAGGTTTATAAAACATTTTTTTTCGATTTCTTACATTTGGAGGATAGTTTGAGAGCTCCATATGACTCACGGTTCATTCAATTAAATATAACTAGATCCAAAAATAACAGCCGGACGATGTGCAAGTAACACGGAATGTTCCGACTACTTTGAGTTTTATAATTAAAAATTACATTAAAAAAAAAGAAAAAATTCTTTTGTTGTTTTTCAGTTAGCGATGCGTAGTGTATTATTGCGAAGAATTTTTTTCTAATGTAAGTCGCAATAAAAATGCTCATTTGGTGGCAGTTTTGGTATATTTCAATTTACATATTCATAACCAATTTCATATTCAAGCCTTTTCAAGCATAGGAAATTTAATAGCATATGTTGTTGCTTTATTTTTGACTGGCGTGAGGTCTTGTTTGAAAAAACAGGTGTTATCAAAATGCATGGAATTGGTTCTTTGCTTTTCTGCGACTTTCCGCAGATTTTATAAATTTCCTCAAAAACTACTACCGTTTTTCAAAAAAATGGTACCAGTGGAAACAAATAGGCTTCTCTTCTACGTGTCTGCACGGGTCGGTAGTCTCTTTTCATTTTACCTCACGTTCTATGGCCTTCGAAAGTTTCACTAGGGGGATTTTTTGAATAATTTGTTTTGAATTTTTTCATTTCTCAATTATTAAATGCACAAATCTGAGATGAAGGTTTAACGAACAAATCATGGGGATCTCACCCTCTCAAACGGTTTTTTCCTATGTTTTGTAGAAGAAAGTTATGGCCCAAGCAAACTTTGTATAATTTTGTATATAATTTTCAAAACTTCACAAAAACTGACCTGACACATCGGAGATTATGGGCTAACCGAAAGAAAAAAACAGTTATGTGAATCTTTCAAGTCTTGCGCAAGCAGCTATGCCTTGCGTTTTCAATAAAGTATGGCCTTAGAAAATGTCCAATTTTGCCATTTTTTTGTAAGCTGTTTTTTTTTGAAAAACGAACCTGCTGATTCTGAGGTCGATAATTCATTCACACTAATATGGTACTTAGATTTTCCCTGTGTAATATGTTTCTCCCTATTTTTTTTTGTAGAAAAGACGATATGGACTTCGGGAAAATCCTTTTATGGAAAAATTTACATTTTTTTTTAGAAATTTCATAGCTTTTCTTGAAAACTATAAGCTAAATCTGATATTAATGGTTCAATATAAAAATCAGGGGATGGAAATTTTCTCTGTGTAAGAGGTTTTTCCCATGCTTTAGTAAGGAAAAATTAATGGATGTAGCAAAAGTCAATTTTTTGATCGTCTTTGCATCTTTTTCACTTTTTTTAGAAAATTACCCAGCCAAATCTGAGAAAAAGATTTGATTGAAAGAGCATGAAGTAGTTTTCTCCTCAAATGTGAGTAACGCTCCTAATCGTCATCTCGGTGAATTAAATCCGGAACATTTTTGCTGTCTTATTGGTGGATAGTGTTAGTTAAATTACAGGCCACTGTGAGCAGATGTCACATCGTGATACTCCTGGTCTCAAAATTGATTTTTACACAAGCAATGCTTGTGTTATAGTATGAACTATCGTTTTTTTTTTTCAACCTCAGTCGCAAATTTTGTTGCGATAAAATGTGTTCATTTTGAAATTGTTCTTTTTGATCAATAACTAGCTATTAAGTACAGCCAATGCTAAGGATTTTATCACAGACTAGTATTGTTCCGACTTTTGTAACGAAAGTTATAGAATATTTGTGATCGGTTTGGTTTTTTTTCAGACAAATTTGGGATTTTCAACTAGCAATTTTTGACGGGACTTTTTTTTGATATCATTCGAAAAGTATTGTTGTCCTGAGCTTTAATTTGGAAAGATATTTCATTTGTGATCATTTTTTTGTAAAAAAAAAAACGGGGTTTAAAAATTGCCATTTTGGCTAATTTGGGACAATTAACGCACCATATATTTCGCGCTATTCACGCGTAAGCGGAGATTTGATCAGTCTTAAAAATTGTTTCAAATTGGTTAAAGGAAGCTTATTTGCCAAATTGATGTTACAAGAAGCGAAATTTATCGCGTTGTACTTAATATGGCGTGTGGGGGGATGATTTTCACAAAAAAATCTCAAATTAAAAAAAACTTGTGGTCTGGTCGGAACAACAAGTCTTTAAAACGGTTGGTTAAGTATCAAAACTCAAATAAAACATCAACGTATTGTATTGGCTATAACGGTATTGTGTTTAGATGACAAATTCGAGAAAATAGTGAACTGGATCTGCTCAGTGTTGCCGGAACGGAAGCAGATGATGGCCCTCTCTGCCACGTATCCAGAACAGCTGGCCAAGTTCCTGCAGAACTACATGCGGGATCCCATGTATGTACGCCTGGACACCGACTCAATGGCCTTGCTAAGTGTGAAACAACTTGTGCTCTACGTAGAGAGAAAGGAAGATTCAAAGGAGAAGGATAAAGCAGTGGCGGTTTTTATGGAGAAAAGCAAAGCGATAGATGATTTGCTGAAAGTGGTTGCATTCAACCAGTGTCTGGTGTTTTGTAATCTACATGCACATGCTGAAGAAATGAGTCACATTTTGAAAAGCAAAGGTTAGCTAAACGCGAATCGATTCATTGCTCAAAGGGGTAATTCAAAGATAAAGAATATGAGTCACTGATGACTAGTAGTAGCTTATTGCGCTCTTGGTGTTTACTGGTTGTTGCATTTGGGCTTTGTGGTTTTTCTAAACAAGAAGACTTCTTTTTTAGGCTGGGCAGTTTCATTCATCGCCGGATCTCAGACTCAAAACGAGCGAATCGAAAACATGCGCAAAATGAAGAGTTACGAAATAAGAGTGTTCATATGTACCGATTTGATCTCACGAGGCATCGACCTTGAACATGTAGACCTTGTAATAAACGTGGATATTCCGCATGATTGGAAAACGTACATACATAGGGTTGGCAGAGCAGGTAGATTTGGGGACAAAGGGGCAGCCTTCACGCTTTGTTCGAATAAAGAAGAGTTTCAGAAAGTGCGCTCGATTGCAAGGCGATGTAACTTGGACAATATTATGCTTGTTGATGATTCGGTTAAGTTGCCTTCGACTTTAATAGCTGATGAGACTTCGGAATTTGAAGCTCAATTGACGACGAAGTTTAAAAGATTCACCTTCGATATCGAAGATCAAAATGATATATCTGATGAAAATACAGAAAACTTGGCAAAAACCAAACAAAGAAGCGGAATTTCGAATCAAAATGATTCACATATAACGAAAAAAAGTACACCCGAAGCTGAGGTGAACGAGCAGAATTTGACAATTCCAAAAGATCTTTTCACAGAAATGGATGACCTTGTTCGAATGTACAACTCAATGTTTACCAGTTCAGTCAAAAAAGTCAAATTGAACGTTGATGAATTCACTTTTGATAGCTTCTCTGAACATTTTTCTCACTTCAATGAAACTGGAGAGTTTAAAGATCGGCCAGAGTGGCAATTAGTTGAAAAAGTCCCGGTTAAAAAACTACAAATGAAAAATTTCTTTAAGCCTCCATCAGAAAAAGTCGACTCTAAAAATGCAATTAGTCAAACTGACATTGAGAAAACACGAGAAGTGTCCGATGTCAAAATCCAAACCGAAGAGACGGCAAATTTTCAGGGTTCTAATGGAAATTTTGTGCCAGCTAGTTCGAATTTCAGTCCTGTCGTTGGAAAAGATGATCAAGTTTTGAACCAGCAGGCGACTATGTACCATTACACGTATTTGAGAAGTGCACAGCATAAATACATGACCAATATGATGAATTTATATTTCGGAAAATGAATTTATGGCGGCAATTTGATCCAATGATATAATCTGAATTATGATTTTGTTTCTGTTTTTTTTTTCGCAATGATTGTGCTAGTTTTGAAAAAAATGTAATTTTTGCTTAAAGTTTATTAAAAATTCTTTTGTTTCGTAGAAATCTTTTTTATAAATCAATTAGTAAGAAAGAACATTCGGATAAGTTATCCCTACAACAACATTGAACATTTTTGAGCCAAGTTTCGATTCAAATTATTCAGATCAAACCCAAGAAACTTTTTTTTTAATGAGAATTGTTATGAGTTTTTATTTGTTGCGTTAGTCGAATCAAGGCCCGGATAGATAATTTCAAACAGTCTTTGAATTTTGGTTTTTACTAGATTACTGCATCTTGAAGATACTACTCAAAACTACAGGAGGCTACTTGTTTTTCTCGTGGCTCTCTTTGATATTGTAGTATATCCAATACAGCACCTGAAACAAATCAAGAGTTTGTTAAATGTACAATGGGTGCATGCTCTTCATTGCTGAAGAAAAAGAATCTCATCGATTGCTGTTTTGTCTTACAAACAGTTTGGCCTGAAAACTTAAATATATATATATTTTCTGAGCTTAAAAAGAAGCCTTATATAGCAAGTGTAATATTGAGTATTTCTCTGTCAGATGAAATTAAAAGACGTTTTTTGTTATTTTGGAGCATTTTCTTAAAGTAGAAAATCCAAATCCAAATAAATCATGTAACCTGAATTGTAATGGTTATGTTCAGATTTTTGCATATTGAGTTACAAGTATAACCCCTACTAACTGTTCCGACCGATCTGATTTTTTGTCCTTTTTGTTTTTCTAAAAGTAACTGCGGTCGGAATATGGTACGCTTATTGTTCAGCAAATGACTCTTCTCATTTTGTTCGCAACTGGCGAGGTACCTGGAACATGACGAATGAGGTGGGGAATAGGATCCGGGAGTACTTTTCTATCCTGGAGGCTGTCCACTTAGAAGGGGCCCGACTGATCCTTCTGTTTGTGGCGTCCTGATTTAGATCACCACAGTGTATGCTCTCCGTGTTGAGTGAGGAAATGTTCTCGGATAGTTTCATGGATTTGTACTCGAGTAGGATTGACCGTGCCTGGAAAATAAAAGGACTTCTTTCATTCAGACAACGCAACGATGTTTTTTATTCGCTCATCATTAGTTGGAGTATGAATTCAAAGTTTAATTGATTAAATTGCGTTTAAGAATTTCAATGTTCGTTCTTTTTCTCGGATTCTGATAATAGTTTTTTGTCTTTGAAGCACTCTTGTTACACATCAAGTGCTTGTACTTGATGTGAAAACTGAGAACTTCAATACAGGGGAAGGAAAGGGTGCTCACTTGATGTTCGACAGTGTCGTTGACGTTGCTCACTCTCCTGGGAATAGATTGGGAGAAGTTGGTCTCTATCTCGTCCAGCAGCAGCTTCTCAGTCGTGTTCTGCATCTTCTCCCGATACTTCCGGGACTCCTCCTCCTAAATCCAGACATCAAACCTTTTATCAGTTGTCACTTTAGGTAATCAGAGAACACAATATCGTGTCCGACAGTTAGTCGTTCCTTTTTCAGATCGAGTAACTAAAAGTAGTACGCGAAAAAGTAGTACGCCGGGTGTTATTTCGTGTAACTTAGTGCCCTGCTTCAAAATTTTCGATTGATTTGAATTTGTTTTTTTTTATCGGGACCTTTCGTGGTTAAAATTTCAAAATGTTGCAGGCTTGATCAGAAGCACAACTCACGGAGCTGAACAGCTTATTCGTGGTTGCTTTTACCTCGTTAGTATAGAACATTATCATTTAAGAAGTGCATTAGAATCACATGCCTTAGCCTTGCGTTGGGCGCTGAGTTTGTTCTCTTTCGTCTCGAGATAGATGACAGTGGCGAACTCGAGGAGTCCCCCGAAGACATAGACGAAGCAAATGCCAAAGTACACGTCCAGTGCCTTCACTGCAGACACATTGGGCAGCTTCGCGTTCGTGGAACCAATTAGAGTGATCAAGCTGGAACGAAAAAGTACCACAATTGAACTCACTTTTAAATCATTATTTGTCCGCGTTTGAGATTCTGACACTGCTTGAACAGCAGTTTCTCTCTGATCTGTAGTTTTCTAGAATTTTTGTCTCTGTACAAAGCTAGATTATTTAAATTGGCCTAATATTCACCGTAAATCCATCGATACATAAGTGCCGGACTGCATAGGAAAGCCTTGCTTTATATGAGTCTGATCATGAGATTGTTCGAGTGGATAATATGATCATTATTAACTCTGACCAAGACAATTTTATGGAGTAATATATTGAGATCTTTATCATGTACCTAAGGACGGTGGTGATGGACAGACAGGCTCTTCCGGGTATGCCGGACCTGTTGATCCAGAACGCGACCCAGGAGCACATGACGATGAAAGTTGAGGGCACGTAGCTCTGCAGGATGAAGTAGAGCAGGTCTCTCTTGAAGTGGAAGAGCACTCGCAGCTGCGAGAAGGATCCAGTCGAGAAGCTACTCATGGTAAAAATGGTGAAGATTGAAAACAGAATGAGGTCAGAAGCCGTTTTTTGGGTACATTTTTGCGTATCAAAATTGAATTAAGGTGATTGTGTATAACGTGACCCAGTGTCCAGTTTAACCGAGGCTTCACTGTGAAAATATGGACAGCTTCTTTTTTCTGTAACCTATTTTTATCCGGAAGCTGTTCCTCAAATGTGGCTGTGATTATCATTTTTCTCACTTAGGGTTTTTAGTCCCCCCACCTCACTCACTGTAGTGTTTCTTCCTCGAGGGTGAAGTACTCCAGGTGGAACTGGGCCAGTTTGCGGATGGTGTTGTCTACACTGTCGTCCCCCACATACCAGTAGAGGTTGAGGTCCTTCGACGTGTACCCATAGCACTCCACCATCAGAGTACACGTCTAACATAACAACACAGATTTGCAACACTTCACAATACAAACATTGCAAATTATTTTTTAGTAAAGGGGGTTTCTGGTTTCTGAAGTAAATGCTAGTCTTGCATATCGGGCAGGGCTTCTAAGGAGTCTTAACTTCTACCGACGATCGATTTTTGATAAATGGTAATAGTAAGGAGCTGTAATAGTAAGTCCGTAAATGAATATAGAATTCAGCTGAAAAGAGCGGGCGCTCTAGGTGTAGGTAGTGTTGTAATAGAAGAGTTGGTAATAGTATGAATACCTGTGAGTCCATTGGGAAGTAGTGTAGGTCCATGGGACACTTGGCGATCACTGTCACTCGGGAGGAGTAGAGGATCTTGCCATCTGGGGACAGTCTGATCAACACGTTCGGAACCATCACGTCCTGCTTGAACGCCTAGACAACACAAAAAAAAACGTTCGAAATATTTTCAAATTAGCGGAGACATTGCCGATGTTATTTGGCGATCGTCAATGGTTTATGGTACTCGATGGTTTACTTTGCTCAATTTAATAGTCTAGAATTGGTTCATTAGTCAACCGGAAAGACCTTTACAGTCATGTGTTATTGTCTTGACTGTTATATGTCCAGCTTCTGATGCGCATAGCTTAACAAATGAACTTATTGTTTTTTTTTTGGTTGCCACCATTTTACTTTGCTACTGAGTTTCTATCCAATTTAACCAAACTATGAAGCTCTGATGCTTCGAAACAAGAGTGTGTAATTGATATTGAATACCCTGAGTGAGTCTGGAAAGTAGGTATCTGGCACCCATATGCGGGTGAGGAATGAATGGGAGAGGGTGAGGTTGTGGTTGAACTGGTTGCCAGGGTAGATGCTGAAGTTAAGTCTGCTGTCCCGCCAGTACTGTCTGAACGAGATGTCCACCCGGAAGTTCATGTTCACCTCATCTATCGGACCCAGACTGTCGATGTTCATCGTGATTCCCACCTGAATATCAAATGGAGTCAAATTAATTGCACTAGCTCATATGGAATCTTTTTCTGCGAGGTCAAACCACGTTAGCTGCAAAGGAATTACATTGCTTCCATTACGATTGACTGCATACTTTCAAAATATTTGAACATATTTTCAGTGTTTTTATTTGGGCAGTGTTTTGGTTATGTAAGTATAATTAACGTAGTGAAGACACTTATATTGGTCAAGCATATTTTTTTAATTTTTTTTTCAGAAAATTTTTAATGTTTTCACATGCAATTTTTTTGCGGTTTGTTTTTGATTTCTTACATTCAATTCAAACTTATTTGCCCAAGACCAATTAAGCTCTTCGAATTTGAAAGTGGAAATGGCGCGACAAATATTGAATGACTTCGGTTCGAAAGTGGATTTTAATCTAGTTTTGTTCGCCAGAATGAAACTTCCGGACTAATTTAGACTTTAGTCTGTCTGCTCATTTTTTTCCGGCTTAGTTTCTGAAAAATGGACTGCTTTATATTCGTGAAACTTTAAATGTTACAGGATATGTAGTTCCAAGATTTTGTAGGTTTTTTGCTGTTTTTTTTACATAAAACGGTTTTTGAAGTTTTTTTTAATTTTTGACTACAGGAATAACTACAGGACATTGCATTTTTTCTGAAAAAGTTCAGAAATTTAGATAGCTTTAACTAGTTAGGTTTTCTCCCCGAAATTCGTAAAATAAATAATTTTTTTTGCAATTTCCTTGTGTTAAATGAGTTTTTGTTCCGACCATGGTGTAAAACGGGTAGAAACTTTGTATACGGGTGTGTTCTAGTTTTTTCTCTTTTTTTTTGTTTCCACGCCAAATCAGCTACCACAAATAATAATCGGAGAGAGCTGAGTGATATATCGTGTTAAAGCCCTTAGGGTCGAGAAAAACCGGTCTGAACTTTTTGGTTTTTGGCCTAATTCGAGCGAATAAAGCGAGCGAACAGGCTTACAATCGCGTATTTTAATGGCTTAAAAAGCTTTCAATAGCTTAATTTAAAACTAATTTAGCGCCTTTTTGGAATTTTTTTTATTTCTTTCGTTTTTCTGGTCATTTTTCTACAAAAAACGTTTTTCAAATTGCTGATTTTACTATGGCCGTCGAGTATGTCTAATCTCTACTTTTTCGCTCACCTCCTTTTATCACACGTCGCCAAAAAAACGACACCAATTTGAAAAAAAAAACTTTTTTTGTTGTATTTATAAGACTATGGTGGGAAGATTGTGCTACATGAGCAGTAACCGGCTATCCTTGTTTCAACTGTCCGTTGGATACGTCTCTTTTTAAAGTTCAAATGTATTAAAATAGTTTTTTTCGAAAGATCTTGAATTTAATTGCAAGCAGAGCTCAAAACTCGCTTAATCGTAACTTTCTTCGGACATTGTTTTTCTGCTAGATCAATTTAGGTTAGCTTTAGCTGATCGGCATCAGTAAATTAAGCATGTCCAGCTTTTTCTCACAATTATTTAAAAGCCACATCGTTTTTGGAGAAAACTTAAATTCAATCTGGCAATCTAAAATTTAGTTCGTTATGTTACAGAATGCATTTGATGCTTCCTATTTCAATAACAACCAAAAATTTAAAAAATTTTGTTTGTGTAGATTTTAAAATTTTTGTTTATTTTTGTTAAAATAAAGATGAGCAAAATTCTTTGCACAGATCACTTAAGTTAATTGTTTCGAACTATTAGCGACTAAATTAGTCAATTTACCGGGACTCCGTCGCCTCCAAAGTTGGGTCGAAGGGTTTTGTCGTATCGGATGGCCCCGTACTCGTCCGGCTGGTCTGAGATGATGTAATCCAGCATCTTACTCACGGCATGCTTACTGCTGACCAACCGAATACCAACCAAAGCGCACAATACACTAGTTACGTAATACAATCGGAAGTAACCAATAGTCATCTTAGAAGAATCGTTCGATCGTTATCTATTTTTTTTTGTTATAGTAGATTAACTTAGTGTGGATATGCTATGCCATATTACAGTAACTAAGTTCAAAAGTAGCGCCAACTGAAATGCTTTTTTGTTGATTTTCTGTTTAGGATAACTTGTTGCGAATGAATTATTTATGCGGTTAGATTGTGGAAATCGGAGGTTAACAAGAAAAGGAAGAAAAATATTTGTGTAGGAATTTGTTCGAGGGCTTCTTTATCGCCCCGTGATTGATTATGGAGATTAATTGAAAATGTAAATTGTGGCAGATTGAATTTGATTAAATTTAACTGTTCTTCTGGGCCTTTGCAATTCCATCTCCGCGTATGTCTAAGAGAAATTTGAACATGAAGCACTGAGAAGAAGGGGAATTTCATACTCGTCATTCAACTGCAAAGCATAGTAGGCATGGTGTTGAATGTTTGAAGTGAGGAGCTTGAAAAGAGAGTAAAGAAAAAGAGTAAAAGCAGTTGAAATTTGCCTTCATAACCCATTTAGTAATATCGTGTGGCAATTAACGACCGTATTGGGGAATTTTGATGAGTCGTTTTCTGGATAATCAGCAACTGGAGGAGGAGCTACACGTGAGAATGGGGTCATCTGAAATGCAAATGGATATAGTGAAGAGCTGTTGTTGTAGGTGCTCAAGTGCCATGGCTCAGTCTTGTCAGGTTAGATCAAGAGTAATAGGTGGAAGTCATGAAAAGTGGTGTGATTTTCAGCCACTTTGCAATGATAGCAGTGCGAAAAAATTATTTAAAAAACATCTGTTTAAATGATTTTAAAAATGCAGGTTTAGACAAATTTGTTCATTTGAATTGATAGACGGAAAAATCCTAGTGCATGTAGTGTTTATTGCTAGGGCATTTCGACCAATGTTGATACAATAGGAATGAATGATTGTGAAATGTGATAGCTTACAAATAGCCAGTAGCACATTATTACTGGAATGAATCTCTTTACCCTTCGGGAATTTTGTTTTCGCCCAAATTATTGTTTGTGGCTGCTAGATCCACAGAAAAGGGGTCGCTTGCGCATCGGAGCTCGAAAGTTTGTCATTTTGACAGGGCGTATAAATAGTCGGATTGATGGATTAGAAGTAATCAGAAAATTCTTCAGCTATTCAATTTTGAAAGTAATGAGATTTTGGTTTTAAAAAGGCTTAAGTCATTCTCCAGGAGTTCAATGGTAATTGCGTGTAATCCTCTCAAGTTGCGATTTGAGCGCTGTTTTTGAACAACACTCCTTCTCTGCGATAATCTCTTAAAAGGTTGCAATTAGGGCCCTAAAGTTTGTTTTCGCATGTCTTGCTCTACGCTTGAGATCCAAAGAAAGACAAACATTGTCAAATATTATTTCCAGAGGCAATTTACGAAATAAGACAGTTTAAAGGTGAGATGAGGCAGCTATAAAAATTTAGTGGGTGAATTTCAAGATTTTTAATTTTCGAAAGTGACGTTTTTATTTTTGAGCAGACGTTTCGAGCAGTTTTAACTGTAGTAGAATGCCATTTTGATGTTTCCTAAGTATTCAGGGCAAATACTCTTGAAATTCGAAGAGCTGTACCGTGATACGCTTTTTATTCGGAAGTTCGATTGAAATTAGAATGTTTTTTTTTGGTTTCCTTTTTTCTGTTTCTTCTAGTTCGTTGACACTTTCCCAACTGTCTGTTGGGTGTAGTTTGCCTTCTATCTGATAATTAGTAGCTATGAAAGCTCAAGGTTATGATGGCAACAATTTGTTTTTGGAGAGCTGGGAAAAACAATTTGGTCAACCTATAAAATTTTGTCATAGTAGTGCAGATTTTCGAGCAGTTATTTGTGTAATTTTTTTCAAGTTTTGGTCTCAGATCAATATTTTTATGCGATTTCTACTTTTTTGTCGTTTCATTACAAGAACGCAATGAGTGGAGCCTTGTGTCTTAAGTTAGAAATGATAATGTTATCTTACTAGATTCCGTCAGTTGGAGATGCTTATTGGAGAATCGAAAATGCAATGTGGTTCCTCTTGAAAATTTTATGTCGCCTTTTTGTATCGTAAAAGTATGAATAATATCAATTTTTTCATGCCTGGACAAAGGCATTTATTTTTTGTATCGCAGGTGTTGGGAAGCTCAGCTCGGCTTTATCCGTGTTTAGTTTATGGGTTTAAAAAGCGTTTTTTTTTATTAAACTGCGTGTGAGATAAGGAAAATATATATTTTTTCAGTTACAGAATTTAACATTTCGCTGCAGAGGGCAAATTAATGTAGTTTTTTTGGACATTTTTTATGAAGCCATAGCGAATTGCGAATATTTGATGTATTCCTAAAAAAACGATTCATTTGCAGAAATAATTAATGAATACCCCTGTTCATTAATAATTAAGCAAGATGGAAAAGTTGTTTGAAATGAGATTAAGAAGAGCACATGTATTTATTTTACTGCTGTTGACTTTTCCGACTGAATTGATAACAGCTCCCATCGGTTCCAGTGTTGATTATAGTTAAACTATCAAATAAACGTCAGAAATAGCTGCGGGTGTTAAGTGTTGCTAGAAAGACTTTTGTCGAAGGGCAAACTGCAAATCGTCTAACTTTAGAGCACTCATATGAAATAAAAGCATTCGATCAATTGGATGGATTAATAGAATTGGTATAAATATAATTTAATTTTAGAATTTTTTTAAAGCAATATTTTCTGAATGCAAACAAAGTTAAAGGGAACAAACATTAAATGTAGTTGAGCAAATACCAAATTGGAGCAGGCATGCATTTAACGGTCACTAAGTTCCCCCCAGCCACAGGAAACAGTGGGACATTTGAACAAACAGAAATGCTCTGAAAACTTTTTATTTTCCTCATGTTATCAATTTGTGCTATTCAGATCTTCACGCTCCATGTCTTTTTATATCGCCTTCTTGGTGCGACTTGAAGTTGAATTTAACTTGTGAATTAAACTCGTAGCTTATCAGTTTTTTGGCGGCATTATATTTCCTACGAAAATGCTTGACGTTTGTTTCCCAAAACCCTACTGATATTTCAATTTATTGCTATGGGTGAAAACTTAAGGCTGCACTATTTTATGATTGACAAAGGCGAAATATACAACAATATGAAATGAACAAGATACTGAAATCTCGAACATATACTGAAACATATCACCATATCCAAAAACGTGTCACCATGTCTCCAAAAAAATATGAAGTAGATCCCTGATTTTTTCCATAGAGGATAGACGGCAGAAATAATCAGATGCGTGTAATTCATCCAGCAGGTAGCACTTTTTGGATCAATTGACGCTGCTCCGTAAATGATAATGAATGCTTATTGAGCGCTGGTGATAACATTTTTTATTTGTATATTCCTGAAATTGAACATCAGTCGCGACCAGCGTTCCTCACGTTTCAGGAGAAATTTTTGAAAATGTAGTTTTTTATATAAATAATTTCTAATCAGTAGAGCACAATTTAGCTTCCATAATAGCTTCATGTAAAAACAATTTTTGTTGTTTTTGATAAAAAGAACGAATATTGAGTTACTTGACAGACTTATGACAGCCTACTTCATCGGTCGGTCTTTTTGATTTTCCTCGAGTTCATTAATGCTTTTGCAACTGCCTTGGTTACTACGTTTGATCATATGTTTTTTTACGAATTTTTTTCTTTTTTTCTTACAAAATTTAGATATCTCGACGAACAGTTGCATTGGTTACTACGTTTGATCATATGTTTTTTTACGAATTTTTTTCTTTTTTTCTTACAAAATTTAGATATCTCGACGAACGTTTTTCTGTGTTATCAAATAAAAGCTCTTTCAGTCGTAAAAAAAATTATAAAGTTCCATATCAGAAACCGAAAGAAATGCATTTTTTAGGCATTTGAGACGGTATTTTGAGTGCAGGACTTGGAAAAACATATTCAATCACATGTTCAGATAGCACAAATAAACGTCAGATGAGTTTAATTGAAATGTCGCATTCAAGCCATTTCAATTGTGATTCGAGCGGTAACTTTTTTTCTGTAGTAAGTTTCAGCGGGGTAGTGGATAATAATATAATAACAAGACTGCTCGTATCAGGGTGAAGCCCTGAATGTTCCGACTGCTTTTGAAGGTTTATGGAGCAGCAGTAATAACATAAAAACATTATAAAAAATAAAATAAAATGAAAAAAAAAATTTCTAAAATTTGAAATTTTTAATGAAAATCATCCCCCCGCACGCCATATAAAGTACAAAAAGATAGTTATCGTTCCTTGTAACACATCAATTATGGCAAATAAGCTTCGCTCAACCAATTTGGAACGATTTATAAGACGGATTAAATCTCCGCTTACGCGTTAATAGCGCGAATTATATCGCGCGTTAATTGTCCCAAATTGGTCAAAATGGCAATCTTTAAACTCTCATAACTTTACGAAAAATGATCAGAGGTGAAATATCTTTTCAAATTTAAGCTCAGGGCAACAATACCTTTTGAATGATATAAAAAAATGCCGTCAAAAATGGCTAGTTAAAAAGTCGAAATTTGTCTGAAGAAAAAAAAACCCACCCCGAGCACAAATATTCCGTTACTTTCGTATCGAAAGTCGGAACAATAAATCGTTTGCAATGTAGATTCCATTCACTGTAAAATTTACGACATTTACAACCAAATGAAATCTCATTGCGAGAACGCCGTGGATTTTTGCAGCTCTTAATCAGTCAAAAATAATCTGTTCTTAGAACAGTTTTGTGATAATTAAGCATTTTTTTATCGCATATGGAGCTCAATTTTAATCTATCTCTGCAACCCAAGAAAACAGAAATTTTTGAAACAAAAATTTTTAATTAATATTCTTGCCTCAAGTACCGTGGTATGAACATCCGGAGCTCGTTGCTGTCGCATAGCGTCTCTTGTCACGTGATTTGATTGTAGAGTAAGTCGAAGGTTTAATTTTTGTGATAAATCGACTGTTAAAAGAATGAGCGTCTTATAAAAAGTGATTAGTTTTAACACTTATACTGAAAATTTGTAACCTAGTGGCGAATTTGAGGCTGGAGTAACAAAGAATACCTGTAAGATATCGACTAATTGACGGGTATGTAAAATTATGAAGTTGCGATGATTGATTAGTCAAAATTCGAGTAAGCACCACAAAAATTGCGCATTGATTAGGAAACGAAGATTCGTTAGTCTTTTGTTTTCGACTTGTCAATTTGCTCAAGCGCATTTACTATGAATTCTATACGTCATAAATACGTTTTTGAGATAGACGTCATATATGGACAACAAAAAATTTAAAATGCAGGAAATGCGAAACGTGATATTACATCGCAGAACACGACTAAACTTAAGTTGTAAGAAGTATCGAAACTATCGGTAATTTTATGCATGTACCTTCTGCTTAAAAAAAGTTTTTGTTTTCTGGTTATTAAAATTTCGGGTGCGATAATGTGAATCGCAATGTGTGCAGATAGATAGTACCCTTGGGGAAATGCCGTAATAGCTAAAGCAGACAGGCCAACGCGTGTATAGTGGGCTAGCACCTCTAGTTCGAAAATGAGATAGCCGAAAAAATCTAAAATTATTGTATTATAACATAATTTAGTTAGTTTAGTAAGATAGATTTTAGAATTTGTTTTAGTTCTTATAGAAAATAATATGGTAGGGAATTTTTCTGCCGCGAGAGTTACCTTCAATTTTCGACAGTAGTTTAGTTGCCGCGGGCCAAGCAGCCGGATCACTAAAGGTATAATGACATGCAGGGGAGAAATAATTGCACAGTTGTTTTTGAAAGATGAAAGAAAATTGACCAAATCCCTGGTTACGAGTTAACTAAACCGTCGTTAAAAAGAAGCAATCATTTTTTGGGTTTGCGCGAATTGTTGAAAAAGTGTTCTCCTATATTTTCAACAAAAAAGTAAAAAAGAAATGCTCCCAACTTTTTAAAATGTCATAGTGCAGCTATAACAATTTTAAATACCCAAAATACTATTGGTGATGGTTATGGTTTTAAATTATACCTGAATTTTAAAACGCCTAAAATGAAATAATACTGCTGTAAAATTGTCTGAGACGAGCTAATTTCTGAATCACGTATATTCAATTCAAATATCTATCCGGCAATTCCTATACGAAATTATTGTAATTGTTTAATTTCGAAGTTTCTTCCGTCTTTTTTGTTATAACACCAACAACTAACCATTTATACGAGTTCATTTCCATACGAATGTTAAAGAAAGCAATTGAGTCGGTTACTAAATTTAGGTGGTGACATGTCAACTCGCCGAAAGGTCCAGCTGTCAAAATTATCATGGGTATCAGGTTGCCGAAGAAGCCTTCTTTGACTTGGTTGGCTGCATCTTTTCAAAAGCTGAGGCATTTAGCTCATAAAAAACTGTATATCGAGGTCTTATCTGCTAAAGCATGCCCCTCTAGCTGGCTGATTGAGCCTCACTTTTAGTTTTGGAAAGTGAAGTAGAAAAGATCCTTAAATGCCCCCCTAACCTGATTTTGCCAACCTGATACTCCCTTGTTTCCTTTTATTGTTTTCTCGGGTTTAAATTTTAGATAGCGTGCACTCCGCAAATAATCAATTAGATGAAAATGAACTTTGAATTTAAAATAGGACCGGCCTATTAGCATGTGTGTTGATTAGCATGTCCATGTAAAAGAATGTAGTAAGAAGATTTGCTTTTTCACCTTTCGTTTACTCAAAATTACTATTTTGAACAGCGTGCACTTAACGGAATTTTTAATTACAGGGAAACTTTAACTCCCTTCAAAAATCAGGTGGTTTTCGACATTATTTGAAAGTTTAGGCTAATTTGTTTTTCGTCTTAAAGCACACCCAGTTGAAGTATTTAACGCATGCTAATCGCTACGCCCCCAATCTAAATTGATATGTTTACATGAACACCTAATTAAAGCAATTATTGTATGCTAACTGAAACATTTGCTTATGGACTGAATGATTATACTAGCAAGCTTAGTGTATTAGTACGAACCTTCTTTTTTTCCAACCTAACTCGCAAACAAAAGTGTTCATTATTTGGTGGCAAAGTGTTCATTATTAGGTGGCACTTTTGCTATAATCACGATTTGTAGCATTGGGATTTTCATAGCATCTGTTCTCTGCTTTATTTGAGGCTAGTATTTGTGATTAATTAAGCGTCCGTGGCTGTGTGGCTAGAGCAGATCTAATCCGAGACCTAGCCGAATTTTTACTCGAAGCTTTTTAATGTTTTTTTCTGATTGCACTTTATAGAGCTGGTTTTTGCCGTGTTGTCGCTAGTGTTTGCGAAGCACAGCTTAGCCTGTGTGAAGAAAAATTTTAACCTACCAAAATTGTCTAAAATTGTTATTAGTTATTATCCGCTGAAAGGTTTCTGCAAGTATTTATAGAATGTGAACTAGTGCTATCTCCCAGTGGCTTGTTTGGCGATTGGCTAATTTAGTGTTCGGGCCATTGCAAATGGGGAAGAATTTTGTATGCGCGTGTGCTTTAGTTTTTTTTTTCAAGTAGTCGCAAAATCAGGTACCACAATTAATCATCGGAAAGTGTCGAGTGATATATTATTTTGAAGCCCTTTCAGTCAGACATTGAAAAGTTCTCGATTATTTTTTCTAGTGTCGAGAAAAACCGGTTTGATTTTTTTGATTTCTCCTCTAATTTTGCGTCTCTAATCTGCGAACAAAATTTGAAAGAAATTTTGAAAGCTGCTTTCGATGTTTTAACAATTTTCGTCGTTTTTCTATTCATTTTTCTACGGAAACTGTTTTTCAATTTGCCTACCAACTTTTTTTGTTTTTGTTGCCACCATTGAAAATGGGGAGGAACTTTGTATTCGGGTCTGTCTGTTTTAGTTTTTTTTCTTTTTGTTTTCCACGCAAACTTAGGTACCACATAAAATCGTCGGACAGAATTGAGTGATATGTCATTTTAAAGCCCTTTCAGCCGTGATTCGAACCACATTTAAAAAATTTGAAAATTTTTTCCCAGTTTCGAGAAAAACCGGTTTGAAATTTTTGATTTTTCTTATTTTGAGCGAGTAAAGCGAGCGAGCAGGCTTACAATAGCTTATTTTAATAGCTTAGCTTAAAATCATTGTGGGTAGAATTAAATTGTCACTTGATAGCCCTTTCTGTCATGCTTTCTTTCATTTTTTCTATAATTCTTCGACTGGATGTGTATGAAAAAAAAACTGCATATAATATTATTTTAAAGGTCAGTTTGCTATTGAGCGGATTCAGTGCCTTGTGCAATATTATTTTAAAGGTCAGTTTGCTATTGAGCGGATTCAGTGCCTTGTGCAATATTATTTTAAAGGTCAGTTTGCTATAATATTTGAAAATATTATTTTAAAGATCAGTTTGCTATTGAGCGGATTCAAGGCATTGTGCAGGATCTGTTTGATCGCATGGCGCAGATTTGTTTAATTGTGCAGCAAGTAGCAGAGATTTATCCAACCAGATAGATATCTTTGAGAAAAAAAAACAGTTTGTTTAAATTGTTGTTTTTGAAAACCTTGTGGGCTTTTTTAGACCTGCCATTTCATTTTTTTGAGCTTTGCCGAATTAATAAAATGACCATGTGAAGCATTTTTTTTCGTTGTAGCCATTTTTTTGGAACTAGCGGCTTTCAGAAATTTTGAAGTGAGTTATATTTTTCGGTTCGCCCCTCGATTTAAGTGCATATTGGCTACTTTTTCATATTTTTCTTGGTGTTTTGTATTTGAATTTTCACCGAATTTAAAGTCAATGCCAAAGGTTTATTTAGTTAGCAGCCATTTGCGCTGCTAGTAGCAGAGATCAATCCAACCAGATAGATATCTTTGAGAAAAGAAACAGTTTGTTTAAATTTTGCATTGAAAACGTGGTTGTTCTAGGAACATATAAAGGTGTACTTACATTTTGAATGACGCTATTCAATGTTCAGCTGACCAGTGCGGAAGCGGAAATTAGAATTAGTTTCGTTGGTTCAAAAACTGAACTAAACATCTATTGGATAATTTGCGAAACAGACTGTGTATGCTTTACTGTGTAATAATTTCTAGCTGAAGATAACTTGTTGTCCGTCTTCTTATCAATGATGCAAAAAGCTTCACAAGATGAAGCAATATATGGTCTCAAATTCATATTTGCAGTCATCATATCGGATATGTGACGTGACGTTACAAGTAACAGTGCATTAGTTCAGTTCTAGTTGGAATGTGCCGCAGTCTTGGTCGCCTCCATTAAAAAGAGGAGCGAGTAAGTTAGACTGAAGAAGTAAGCGAACGATTGAAATTGGAAAAAATTGGAGACTAATAATATGATTTATATTGAAATTTGTTAGCAAAGCGTCCCACATTATCCCTCACTTAAGCTAACTACGCCGCAGATTTTCAATTCTGCTTTTGTAAAGAAAGAATTAAAAGTAGACTGGAAAAACAAACAAATATTCAGTTTGGTTTTTTTTGGCTGGAGTTAAAAATGGACATAAGAGTGAAAAACAATATGTTACATAACAATGCCTAATGCGTTTGGTAGCTTGAGTTAAAGTGCGGTTTTATTTATAATAATCTGCGAAGTTTTCTGTAAAAATTTTTCATTGTTTTTATTCATCGTTTTTATTTCATATGAAATTGCGACGTCATGTTATTTTTTTTGTTCCGACTTTCGAAGAATGTGAGAAATATATATGCCCGAGGTGTTTTTTTAAACCGATTTTAGAAAAGTTGACTTCATATGGGCATCGATCCTGAAGTCTTGGAATTGCATCTTAGTTTTACGCAAGTAAAGTTAGGTTCTGGAGTTTTTCAGCGCCAGGGTGTTTTTTGTTTTTCTAGTCAATTTTCTACAAAAACTGTCGACCAATTTGCTTATTTTACTATGTTGAATATACCTAAGTTCTAGTTTTAAGTTCAGATTTTTTTTTCACCGCGCAGATAAAAAACTCCACTTTTTATATGTTTTTTTTTTAAATATGTTTTTGTATGTTTTTTGTAGGTATGACCGGGACATTCCGAGCTACATGCACAGGAACCGGCTATCCTTGTTTTTTTTTTTTGCTTTTATAATTCACTTACATTGGTCTTGTTGAAAATAAGTACGGTGAAAAGAGTCAAAAGAATCTATTTGCTTGATATATTGTCTTCGTCGAAGGAAGATTGTAAAGTGATCCGACTGAGAGATCAAATATTGGCTTGAGAGCGAGTTCAAAATGGAAAGACATCTAATTATGGTAGATTGAGGAATGGAAGGGTAGTCGCTGTTTGAAACAATGAAACATCACCATAATCTCTTCTCTTTCTTTTGCTTCCTCTTTTTTCACAACATGTTCTTTATGTTATGCTGTTCTAATTAGTTAAGAACAAAGCGCGAGGTGAGTCTAATCTCAATCATATCTTCGCTCTTTTCTTAGGAGAGAATAAGCATTCTAATTTTAAGTAAAAGTAATCTCGTTTCGCCGATGCTTCGATGCCTTATTTCAACTTCGAAGCGTCTTGCAATTTACTGGTTTAAATATATCTCGAAGAAAGCATTGGTCAAGTAAACTTTAAGAATCATGGCAAAATTAAACCAGATTTAAAATAGGAAATTCACTCGTGAATAGGTCTGATAATAGACTTGTCTAACTTTTTTCATGATGTGTCTGAGATGACTACTGTTGGCCCTGAATCGCAGCCACTGTGGCCGGGAAATGTCTGAAAAATGCTTCAGGGCTCAATTTAACCTTCAAAGCTCAATTTAATCAAGTCTGAAAGGGAAAACATAATTTTTGATTCCTCTTTTTCGAGAAAATGACCTTCGGCGAGTTGAACTTACCCTAGCATTTGTACTGTGAGATAAGCAGCCTGGCTGTCGTCTGTAATCTGAATAGGGACTGACTTCACTAGCCACCTTAAATAGGCGAAGAGTAGCTGTGAATGGCTGAGTGGAAAGAAAATAAAAGAGGGCGAAATTGTAATGGTGCAAGTGAGATAATAGTTGTGATTGTCAGCTGAAAGTGAGGCGAACTTGGCATCAGGGAAGGCATCAGAATCAGAATGAGAAGTAGCTCTTACTGCCTCAGTTCCAGCCAACTTTGATGCAAAAGAGAAATATCTAATCAATAGTTGCCACAGTTATTCAACCAACTCCTTTCAATGTTCTCAGTGCATTATTGTGTTACTTTTTGAGGAAACGTAACAGTTTTCTGTCGAATCCATACTTTATCCGTAATTTGCAGCTAAATCGATCGCGGCATTTGCCCTTTAGAAGTCTTTGCAAACACCGCATTCCCCGGTAGTAAGTCCGTTTCAATTTATCCCTCCTTTGTCTGTTCAAAGTAGCATAGGAATGAAAAAGAAACGTCAAGAAAGACTTGGTCGGATAGTGTTTTTTGATTAAAAATTCTATTCTTTCGGTGTGTATGAAGTTGTGTTTGTGTTTCAGATAAGTATCTTATGTTTGCGTGTGGATCGTCTAGCTGCGGGCAGCTAGGTTTAGGCGTTAGTGAAGAAGTGAATGTTTCCTCATTTAAACAGGTGTCGTTTTTTGACAATCTGAAAATAATTTCCATTAACAGTGGCAGAGAACACACCCAAGTTTTAACGACTAATGGAACTAGTCGTGAATTGTTCTCTTTCGGCGGAAATGACTCGGGAGAATGCGGGCGAAGTGTGAAATCGGGTTCAGTTCGTCCCTCTTTGGCTAACTTTGAGTCGTGTGGGAGTTTCGAAATCGATTTCAGCGTGTCGGGAACTGCGCATAACATTTCCTGTTCTTCTGACGGAAGAGTTTCCTGCTGGGGATCGAACACTGACTCGCAAACCGGTTTGCAGGAAAGTGACGCGAATACTGACGGTATATTCGACCTGCCAAAGATACTCAAATTCCCAGAACCAGTTTCAGTACGCGTTGTAGGTGCTGGGTCCAAACATTCGGTTGCTATAGCGACCACTGGCGTTCTGTATATGTGGGGATCCAATGCATATGGTCAGTTAGGTTTGGGCAAAGATCTGGAAGTTGTCAAGCATCCAACTGTTTTAAAAGGAGTAGAAGGGTTACCAGTTTCTAAAATAGCGTGTGGAGGTTATCACACGTTTTTCACCACGATTTCAGGTCGAGTTTTTGCTTGCGGACGAAATGGTTTCGGTCAACTTGGAATTGGAGATACGACAAATCGGCATGTTTTAACTCGATTGAATAATTTGAAGCCGTATTTTGTGTTGAAAATTGCCGCAGGTGAACAGCATTCGATGTTTTTGTGCTCAAAAATTGACCGGTCAGCTCAATCTGAGAAACCTAAAGTGACATTAATGAGTTGTGGCAGTGGCTCTAATGGACAGCTGGGTTTCTCTTCAGAATCACCTGTTTTGAGTCCAATCGAAGTGTTGTGGTCTGATAATTTGAACTTAGCCGACATATCATGTGGCCGAAAACACACGCTGGGACTCACAGAAGATGGAAAAGTTTTAGCTTGCGGACTGAATAATTTAGGCCAACTTGGAACCGGTGATTGCAATGATGTTCACAAGTTATCAGAAGTTGCTAACTTGCCGGGACGTATAGGTCTAATTGCTACAGGAGGTGACCAGTCGTTTTGTGTTCTCGAAAGCTC
The DNA here is from genome assembly GCF_963678635.1 of Symsagittifera roscoffensis. Taxonomy (NCBI): domain Eukaryota; kingdom Metazoa; phylum Xenacoelomorpha; order Acoela; family Convolutidae; genus Symsagittifera; species Symsagittifera roscoffensis. The sequence goes on along the minus strand of NC_087064.1, from coordinate 77,047,904 downwards.
GCTTGTGAAGATTGAAAGAAAGTTTCCGATCGAAAGAATTGATCTGAGTTTTGCTCGGCAATTCATAAAAAATCCATCTGATGTTTCGACCAAATTTGGAGCTACTGAATTAAAAAGTCTTCTTGAAGCAGTTTTTACAAATGCAGCATGTCTCAATTCTTCTTTTTTGTACGACTACCCGGCTATTAAGTGTCAAAGTTCGCCTCAAGAGTCTAGTGTCGACATGGAAATAGCCAGTAATTTTTTTGCCACTTTGTGTGAAATGTATAATTCAAGTTACAACAGAGCTCTTACGACGTCAGTGGATACCCTAGTGCAGTCGGCGACCAGAGCTCCTGCAGATATCGAATGTCTACGATTTTATCTTCCAATTACCCAATGTTACATCATGGAAAATACTCTAAACTGGCAGAATAATATAGTCCCTGTAGCTGTCCATATTCTGAGACTCAATACATCGGCACAGAAGACTCTGAAATACTGGTTCCGAAATTTGGACTCAAGATACTTAACAAAAATTCTGTCTGTCTACAAAGAGTTGATCAATTATTTTGTGTTGACCTCGACTAAAGGAGGAAAAGAGGTCCTTCAAAATGAACAAGTTGTCAAGTCTTTGATGATCTGTTTGCGCATTTTGGAGTTTTTTCACTCCGTCAATGAAATGAAAGGGAACTCTGAAAAACTGCCTCCGAATCGGTTCTACGTGAAGGAGTTGACTAACCGACTTGATATAGAAAACGACTTTGTAGTTTGGCTGCAGAAAAAGACTAGTGCCCAAAATGCGAAGTGTAACACAGTGTCTTCTATCAACGACCCTTTCAAAGTGGTCCCGGTGTGTGACTTCCCCTTCGTGTTCGACGTGGCTTCTAAGAGTTGTCTGTTGGCATGTGAGGCCATGATCAAAATGCAGAGAGTGGTGACTCATTTGCAACTGCAGAGTCTGATGACGGCCAACTTTGCAGGAATGGCATGCCCATTTTTGGTGCTCTGTATTAGCAGGTGACTTTTAAGTTATGAGAAATCATAATTTTGAGAAAATTAAGGGTAGTTAAAAAAGAAGCAAGAAGTTAAAAAAATACTGAATGATGGTTAAATAAAAATTACCAAGCAAAGCACTTATATACGAGTTTAGCTCCTTATGGTAAAACTTGACGTTTGTAAAGCTCCTAATGGTAAAACTCTTCATCAAAATAAAAATATACATTTTTTTCTGATTTGGTCATTTTTTTTGGGCTGGGAAATGTTGACTCATGCTTAGGGTAACGAACTTGAAGCATGGTCGGTCTCGCTAACTACCGTTACATCCATTTGTAGCCAGAGAACTAGCTCACCATTCCACAATATTTTTTTTTTGCTGAGAATTGTGATTGTTGCTTAGAGACAACTTAGTGGACTCCACTCTGAACCAACTTCTATCCTGCGACGACTTCGACCTGCGCAAACCCCTCAAGGTTATCTTCGAGGGAGAAGACGCAATCGACGCAGGGGGCGTGAAGAAAGAGTTCTTCATGCTCATTCTGCGCGAAATTCTTGACATCAAATACGGTATGTTCAAAATAATGGGCAACAGCAAGTGGTTTAATGACATATTCGAAGAGGAGTTGAGACTGTTCCGAATGATCGGAATGATCTGCGGACTTGCTATCTATAATCAAACAATAATTGACCTCATGTTTCCAATGGTGCTATACAAGAAACTGCTGGACAAAGAAGTTGGTCTTCAGGATCTGTACTCGCTTGACGAGCAGTTGGCGAAGCAGTTGGACGACTTGAAGAATTATGAAGGCGAGGACGTCGAAGAAACATTTTGCCTCAATTTTCAAGTAGCAAAAGACTTTTATGGAACCACAGTAGTTCATGATTTGATACCAGATGGTGGAAATGTTCCGGTGACCCATGAAAACAAGGAGCACTTCGTGAGTGTGTATGTGAATTATATCCTGAATGAGTCTATTCGAAAACAGTATTATGAGTTCAGTACTGGGTTCTACAAGGTTGTTCAAAGTGATGTTCTCAAATTTTTCCAGCCACAAGAACTGCATGAGTTGATAAGTGGGAGTAGTAAGTATGATTTTTTCGAATTAGAAACGACGACCACTTATAAAGGTGAGTTCAACGCGGACCACCCAGTGATCAGAAACTTCTGGACTGTTATCCATGAAATGTCTCAGGAAATGAAGCTGAAGTTCCTGTTATTCCTGACTGGAACTGAGAGGGTTCCAGTGAATGGCATGAAGAGTCTCCAGTTCACAATCCAGCCTACTCATGGAGGGGAGGAGTACCTGCCTGTTGCACACACCTGTTTCAACTTACTCGATCTGCCATTGTACAGAGACCTTGAGACTCTGAGACAGAAGCTGAAGTTTGCAATTGAGCAAACGGAAGGCTTCGCTTTAGTGTGACAATGATACCCATTTAGCCATCACTCTCAAACGTACCTGGTGCGCCTTCAAATTTTACACATCACAAAATTCAAATTAAGCTGGTTAAAATTTCAGCATGTTAAAATTAAAAAAAAATCAAGTTTTTCTGAACTGGCAATAAGCCTTGAAAATGAATTGTATATTGCAAAGTATCTTCAAAGCTTAAATATTTTTTTAGACTAGATTGATTTGTTTTGAGCGATCTAGCGCACCTGGTTCATGAAACAGAAACTTGTACATAAGCCTTTATTAATACCGCCTTAGTGAGATTAACTTTGATATAAATAAATAAATCAGTCAAGGTATTTTCAGTTTATAATCGAATTAAAAGATTTCCATTTATCTAGTTGAGCTCATCATGTACCAGCAAAATCTCATTGGTGTTTTCGATTTATATATAATGAACGAACTAAAATATTTCGGATGAAAAAAAAATATTTCGGCCGTGTGGCTTTTTTTTGCTAAAGGCAAATTGAGTTTTTCAATAACAAAAGTAAAAATGACCCGAAAAAAATTTCTCGAGATTTAAAAAGTTATCTACTGATCCAGTTTTTTTTTCAAATAGGGTTTGATGTATTGAAAAAGTTTCAATAATTTAATATTTTGAAAATTCAGCGGTGCATTTTCACCGGTCTTACTTGAAAACAAAGATGCATCGACAAAAATCGTTTTTAGTTCAATCATGTTTCCAAGTGCCTGTAGGCTATATTTGTTTTTAAATTGAAATGATTTTTCAGGAATAGTTAAATATGGTCTTTTCAACATACTTCGGTAATTACAATCGAAGATTGTTGAAAAATGTTTCCCTAGTTTTAGTCCCCGTCATTTCTGTCTCCTATCTGTCAATCAAAAAGAAGAGTAGTTTATCCAATATACAAGCAGAATCATCAGGTCTCCCTCCTTTCAAGGTCCAGTATCTTATAATTGGATCGGGTCCTACAGCATACTCGGCTTTACGAACCATTCGCTATCTTGAACCGAGTTCCAAAGTTTTGATTGCTACTGACTCAAAATATTTGCCATATGAGAGATACCCCTTAAACATGGAAGCTTGGTTCACGGATAACTTTTCGGAGACCTTTGAATACGAATCGAGGTTCCAAGCGTCCAATAAGTTCTTGTTCTTCCAACCTGAATCATTCTACCTGTCTCCGACTGATTTGGAAAGTGCCGATGAATATGGGGCTCAGGCTTTACTTCTCAAACATAAATTTAGTCAAATCGATCCAGAGAAACATTTAGCTCGTTTAGAAAACGGTGATTCAGTTCAGTATGAAAAGTGCCTGTTAGCTCTTGGATCCAAGACTCCGACATTGCCGACTAAGATTCCAGCCTCACTTAAGAAAAAGTTCCACGTTTTGGACAACTTAGATGATTTCCATAGTTTGACAGAGTCTTTAGCGAACTGTTCGCATATTGGAATCATTGGCGATAATTTGAAAGCGGTCGAGTTTGCAACTTGCCAAAGTTTGATTTTCAACAATGAAGTCAAACGTAAAGTTACTCTAACTTGCTCTGGTAAGTTTTTGGCCGACTACTTACCGCAAATTGTGATCGACTGGCTTAAACCCGAGATTGAAAAACTTGGAGTGAAAATAATTGAGAACGCAAAAGTAGGAAACCTGGTAGTTTCAAACCAATCTGGAAAACTGAAATTGAATTTTGGAACAGAATCGTTTTGTTGTGACAACGTGGTTAGTATGTTACCCCGTATCGCTAATTCAGAGCTAGCTAAAAACAGTGCCTTAGAAACAGATTCTGATAATTTGGATACTATAGTCACTGATTCGACCTTGAAAGTGAGAAGCGATCTATATGCTGCAGGATCCTGCGTGTCAGTTTATCATCCTATGTTTAGATCCAGACTATCTTTCGATTTCCCAGATCACTCAGTTATGTCCGGCAGATGGGCTGCTCTAAATATGATTGGAAAAGTGATGCCCTATTTTAAACTGCCTAGACATTTTGCAGATTTCGGCGATGATTTGGGCTTTGATGGAGTTGGTTTGATTGACCCTAAATTAGAAACTCAAGTCTATTTTGCTCATAGGTCGAAAACTGAACAGAATGAAAACACTGCAGATACAGAGCTTGAAAATACTGAAACTTTGGAATCAAAAGTAGACAGCAAATCAACTGAAATAGAAGCTGGAAATGTGACAGACAAGGAAGAAATCGAAACCAATCAAGAATATACGAACATGGAAAGCAAAACGACGCAAAATCAAAATCCAACCGCATCGACTGAAGTTGAAGAAAAGAGTAATATTGATGATGACCCGATAGCAAGTTGTGCTGTTGTGTACATAAAAGACGGAGTTGTTGTAGGAGTAGTGACTCTTGGTTCGTTCGGTCGAATGTTCATAGCTGAGAATATGATTTCACGCAAGGTGAAAAGTGAGGATGTTTATGAGTTTGTGCCACTGTTGTTGACTACAAAGTTCTCGATTAGAAAGCCGAGTGACGAGGATGAAGATGGCATGTTTTGAACTTTGAGTTCTGTTTAAATTGTATCAAAATTTAAATTTAAAATGAGAGTTTTTTCTACGGCGGCGAGACTCGGACGATGATTTTGAAATACTGTCTTTATACGATCGAACTAAGCTAATCTGCACTGAATTTTCAATATTTAAATGATTAAATAAATGTATTTCCCACAAAATTACTGTAGTTGCTAATTTTTGCTAAAATTTCTACCACAAGAGTGCTTTGGGAGAGAAATTTGGCAATGCAGGAAATATCGTGACTAGTTCATGACAAAATTTATCTTGAACAACTCAGAGAAATGAAACCACCAGAAAACTAGTTTTTCCTTGGTTTTAGTGGTCTTAAATTGAAAACTCGACTTAAATCCACAGTGTTCACACAGGAGCAGGACTCGAATGATGTAATTTCTTCAATGTTTAAATGAATAATTCATTGAAATTCAACGTTTGACGTTCAAAACTTTTTTTTATAGTTGTTGGTTTTGAATGATAAAGGTCAAAAAATGTCAGTTTTAACAAATAAAATATTGGTCCTTTCTTCTCAACGATGAACGGCGTTAGTTGCATGAAAAGAAAAAACCTGAAGAATGTAGAAAGATAATGCTCTGGACGGACAATAAATGTTTCGAGTTCCCGAATATCACAGAATTGAAGGAGTATCACATGATCAGAAAAAAAAACTATAACGAACACTTATATTATATCCAAATTACAGATGTTAACTATTTGGAAATTTTTCAGATATTTACTGATTTTTGTAATGTCTCAGATGGGGTTCCTTTATTGAAAAGTGTGAAAAGATGGCGAATCGAAGACGTCCTGTGATCTGTGCAGTGTCTGGCGGAGTGGACAGTGCAGTGTCTCTCTTGAGACTGAAGAGGTCGAAAGAGTTCGAAGTGAGGAGTGCGCTGTTCATGAGGAATTGGGATGCCAGAGAGGAGTTGGACACTACCTCTAAATGCACGGTATGTAGATGTGAAGTTCTACAAAGTTTAGAAATAGCAGCCATTCAGTTTTGGACCGTTTTAAAATGTAAGTTTGAGTGTTTGGGCGATCTGAAGACAAATTCTGTCTGAAAAGCTAACTTATTAATTCAGTAATTTTTTTACCAATATTAAAATGTCACCCCGATAGCCATAATGTTTAATCTGGCATATAAACCGACTATGGTCAGCCGTATGAAAATGTGTCTTAAGATCAATGAAACCTGGGACACATCCCTTGGTTGTTTAAGATGTCTCGCATTTGTTCAGTCATCCTGTCAATTGCGTATATATGATTGGTTGCTTCGAAAACCGAAATGATTTGTGGCTAAAAATTATTCTGCTTTTATTTTAAAATGTTTTCATATTTTTTAATTTATCAGAGCTAGAAAAGTGTTTTGTCCATAAATTGGTCAAATTGAAACTGAACAACAAAAAGTTTCTGAGAAGGTGCGGTGTAACGGACAGCAGTTAACGGATTAAAGTTCCCCCAAAACTTGAAAGTCTGAACTTTAATGTCATGTGAATATAAAGAAAATACTGTTGTTTCAGTCCGACAAGGATGAGACATTCGCTCGCCAAGTATGTGATAGACTGTCTGTGCCTCTACACATTGCAGACTTTTCAAAGGTAAACAAGTGAGTTTAATTCAACCTCCTACTGGTGTTTTTTCTCTAAAGAATGAGCAAAGAAGCTATGGTCCGCTTACTTGCTTGAGCTGTTATAAAAGAAATATTCCCACGAGTTGTTGCTCACTACGCATGCGGAGCGTAATGTCATACTACGATGTCCAGTTTTTTTCAACCAAAGTCGCAAATATAAAGGTTCATTAAAAGTGTTCACTTTACTATATCTTTCTTTCTATATATTAAATAGCATTTTATCCTTGCGATTAGCAAGGGTGTTGCAACCGGGTACTAGAATTTTTTCCGTAAACAACACGTTTTACTGGCTCTATTATAAATTCAATTTTAACAACCGTCTGGCGAAGAAGTAATACACTTGCTTGAGGTGGCAAAGGCCTGTGGTTCGAATCCGGCCGGGATTTTTTTGCAATCTTCCTTCTGCTTACAGTAGCGAACTTGAGTAGCGTAGTTGAATAGCACGACTATTTTTTTTCTAACCTAAGTCGCAAATATTGTTGTCACTGTTGGTGGCACCTTTACGGCTTTTATGATAACTTGTACTTTCACATTCGATTTTTATTAAGTCATCGCAGTTGCTAATCTATATCTATCTATCTATACTATATTTAAATGCGAGTGACAGCTATCTCCCATGTTTAAGCTATAGCATATATTGCAATGCTTAAGAAAATTTTCAAGTAGTTTTTCGCAAGGTCATTAATTTGTCAGTATTTTTTTTCGAGGCCAAATTAAGTCTGTCTGTCTGTCTGTATACCTGCTTTTTTAATTAATTTGATTATGTCTGTCTACCCGTCGCCTAGTTTTTTAACTTTTATCTATTATCTATCTATTATATATTAAAATGCGGGCTTCACTATCTCGCCATGTTTAGGCTTTTTCAAGGTATTATGTTTGCATGTTTCCCAACCCCCAGTGTACTCTGAGGGAGCGCGAATCTTGCCTCCAATTCTCAGTTCTCTAATCCTTGTAGTATTCGAGATATGACGTTTCTTATGATTCTTTCAAAAAATTTTCAAAAAGTTAGATTTTAAAAAATTCCAATAAGTTGAAGATCTGAATCCTGTTGTTGGATATTGTGAGGGTAGTGTCAGGGGTTGCGAATCCCACCTTTGATTTTGGCTGCTCAAATCCTTGTAGTTTTCGAGATTTTTGGATTTTTTCAAAATTTTTCAGCAAACTTAGATATAAAAAATTTCACAAAACTTGAAATTACCATCTCTGTAGTGAGGCTCTGTCAGGGTACTCTCAGGAGTTGCGAATTTTTATTCCCAATAGGACTGCGATTTTTGCTTTCAAATGGGACTGCTCAAAATCTTGCAGTTTTCCAGATATGACGTTTTTTGTGATTTTTTCAAAAAAAATTTCATGAAAAATAAATCAATTTTTTTTTGAATGTTTGAAATTCCTAACCTGTAATTGGGGGACTGTCAGAGTAATCTCAGGGGTTGCAGTTTTGGCCTCCAGTTAAGAATGTCCAAATCAATTTTGTTTTAGAGTTACGATTTTTTTTTGTGATTTTTTGGAAAATTTCAGAAAACTTAAATTACAAAATAATTTGTAAAAATGAAATTCGCAACCCTGTAGTTGTGTACTTTCAAAGATTGCGAATATTGCCATCAAAAAAGATTGCTCAATTTTCGGTAGTTATCGAGATGTTAATTTTTTCTGTTTTTCAAAAAAAATACCTTTTTTACAAAACTTAAGGTGAAGTTTCTCAAAATTTGAATTTCCCAACGTTGTTGTTGGGTACTCTAAGAGTACTCTCAGGAGTTGCAAATCTTGAGTCCAAATGCAACTGCTCAATTGACTTCACACTCCCAGATGTGATGTTTTTTAATACATTATATACTTAGATATAAAAAGTGTCACAAATTTTTATGTTTTTTCAAAATTTGAATTAAAAAATCGAATGACAAACTTTACAAAATTTGAAGTTACTCTCAGGAGTTGAAAATCTTGCGTCCAAATGCGACTGCTCAATTGCTTTCATTTTCCCAGATGTGACGTTTCTTAGTTCATCTTAATTTTTTCGAATAACTTCTATAAAACTTCACAGAATTTTATGGTTCTTCAAAATTTGTATAAAAAACTTGAATGAAAAATTTTTCAAAGTTTTTAAATTGCGAACCCAGTAACTGGCTGCTGTCAGAGTACACTCAAAGAATAGTTTTTTTTGAGTTGTTGGAAATTCGAAGCACCGGAGGTGCGGTACACGCTAGTTTTTAATTCATCAAATGACCGAAATTAGCTATTTGTTTAAAACAACATAATCATAAAAACTCGAATTCAGTATTTTTCTAATTCAATATATCTCGCAAGTTTCGGAAATGCATATTTTATACATAATATGGCTTAATGCTTTCGAATTTACTATAAGCAAAGTTAGCGTGAATGCCTTTAGTAAGTTATAGTCCTATTTTTTACATGCAAAATTGTGCCCAATTGTATTTTGTGCCACTTTTGCTGCATCGCATTGACCATTTATGAGCGCCTGTAGCTGTTTGATTTATGACTAGTGTTTCGATCGTTAAGCGTTTGTAGCCGAGAGAACTGGGCGTGGTTATCCAAATCCCCAGGTCGCAGGTTCGAATCCGGTACGTAGAAAAGTTCTACTAAATCGTGGCTGATTTCTAATTTTTCTATATCAAATTTTTTTATGAAGCTGCTTTATTCTCGCTGGTGTTTGCGAAGCGCAGCTTTGCGTCTGTTTTATTTTTCCCGTAGACCGTTTCTTTTTGAAGATTTAGTTTTCGTTCCATTTGCTGTAGCGCCCTTGCTTGAGGCGGCGAAGCCTGGGTTTTCGATTCCAGTCTGAACCTGTTTTTTTGCTAACTGGAAATGTTCTGTTTTTTTTCTGACTATTGTCCGTCTGTTGATTTTTTTGGCTTAGTTCTTGTAGACCGATTCTTTTTGAGCGTTCAGCTTTCTTCTAGGTTAGCAAGCGTTTTCAATTCGGAATTTTCTCAAATCTACCAACCAGCAGACTAAGTTCACCAGGTCTTTGTATCAAATGTACGTTATATTTTTTAAACAAAATTTGGTTCAATTTAACAAATCTGGTTGGCAATAATTTCCGGGTGGCAATAATTTCATTTTTTTTGTTTTTTTCTTTATTGTTGACTGGGCTGAAAAGTTTTTACGCGTATACCTGATCGGCTTGGTGGCCTCATATTGCGCCATTGGCTGACAGAAACAGATTTATTTTATGTGTGATTCTTTCGAGGGGGTATTTTTTTGGAAAAAAAGTGAGAAAGTATTTTTAAATTTTTGGTTGAGCGTGAAGTTTTTTGGTGTGCCCTCAAAAATTGTTGGCTTTGTTACCGCTTCTTTTTTTGTTTTGATGCAAATTTATCTCTCATTTTTCTTATTTAAGACAAATTGAGATAAATGTTTGAAAATTTTGGTAGGTCTAGTTTTTCTCGACATTGTAGAAATTTTTTTATCGTAGCTAATTTGTTATGCTATGTCATGTATAGCAAGTGGTGCGAAGCGCTGCTTCTCTGTGAAATAGCTTGTTTTAATTTTGCTGATTTAGTGGCAAACTACTATATGATAATTTTGTGTTTATGAAATTGTAGGTTTAAAATTTTTAGACGCTTTGGAAAATTGTCGCTTTTTTGCAGAAATATGTTTTTCTCGAAAACTTCTGGACTGATTTAAAAAAAACAAGTACCAATAGAAATACCAGCGAACCACTGTGTGTGTGCTCATTTCGCTGTTCTTTTTCTACGGACTTCGAAAATTTAAGTGTGAGTAGTTTTGATCTTTTTTAAATTTATTTCATTTTCTGAAAAATTGCTCTATCAAATTTAAAATTCAAAAAGCAAAGTTCTGATTTTTGACAGTTTTTTTTCTTTTTTTTTCGAGTTGTCTTGAAAAATTGTCCCCCAAAATCTGAGATTTAAAGTTATTAGAGAGAACAGCTTATGGGAAGCTCCCCTGAATTGGTGGTTAAGCCAATACTTTTTACACAGAAAGATGTCGTCTCGAAATATGATTGTTTGACTGGTTTTTGAAACTGTTTGACTTTTCTCGAAACATACCCTCCCAATTCTGAGATTTCGGTTTTCGCCTTTCTTGACTTTGCTCGCAAACTACCATACTTAATCTGAGATTTTGGGTTCAAAGGGGAGAAAAGGATTGTGGTAAGTTCCCCTGCATGAGCCTCTACGCCCAAGTTTCCTAGACAAAATTTTCATTGGTCTCAGAAAAGCCAACTTTTCTATTTTTTATCCGTGTTTTTTTAAACTTGAGTTGTCTCGAAAACTACCCTCTTGAATATGAGATTTTGGATTCAATCAAAAAAAGAGTTAAGAGAAGCTCCCAAGTATAACCGTTTTGTAGAAATCATTATACAAAGAGTTTACGTCCCTCTTAAAAATCGATGTTTTGATTTCTTGTCTGTTTTTGAATTTTTTTGTTTTTTTTTTGGCAACTACATAGCCGAATCTGAAATTAAGGGGTTTGTCGAGGCAACAGGTTGGAAAAGGCCACCGTGATTAGCGGATACGCCGTAAAATTTGGCGGAAAAATTTTGTATTTGAAAAAACTTCAAATTCTCGAAAAATAACACTCTAATTTTATCAGAGAAACAAAGGTTATGGGTGAAGCCCATTTTAAGTCTTTTTCATCTAGGGAAAAGAAATTTCCAACCTTTCGTCGTTTGAGTTGAGTTTTGTTCAGAGTTATGAAGAACCTTCCAATTTAGGTTTGAGTTTTTTCAAACTGGTTGGAGTAAGTTTATTCTCTGTTTATATTTTTTAATGTATTCAGTTTTTATCTCTACGAGTATCTTCTTTTAGAAGCTGACAAGCTTTTTGGGGTAGAAGAGGAATACGAAAATCAATATTTGAATTTTCATAATCAACATTTTTATATAATACGATAAAAATGGCTATAATTTAAAGCTTCCAGTTCCTTCTGCAGTTAAGGTTCTTTCAATTCATTCATATTCGGCTCTTGAAATTTCTTGGCTATAAAATAAGTTTTTATAAGATCTTCATTTTTATATTAGACGTCTTTGATTGTTTGTTTGTATCTTGAACACGTATAACTCAGTATCAAAACAAAATCCAATTTCTCTTTAACTAAATTCAGTCTTTTTGTTCACCAGCGTATAAAAAATACAACTGCCTTGCTTCTTTATTCCTTGTGTTGCGCACTCGGCTGATCTTCTGCTGTAGCTGTCTTTAGAGTAGTCATAGATTGCAAAAGTATACTTGTACAGACCAAAATAGAGCCGATAATTGAAAACAACTCAGGCATCTTGCCAACCCAAACTATCTGTACAAGATAACACAAAGCAATGCTTGACATTTGAATCAAAACAGATAAGGAGGGAGTTGTCAATTTAGAAGCAGGTATGATAAGGAACGCGTATAAGACGTAAACGGAGCCCCCGAAAATAGCTAGAAGTCTCATTGATGTTGTTATGCAACTAAAGCTGACTCCTTTATGAACCATGGTCGGAATCGGCCAAATTATACATCCAAGAGAGAAAGATAACACAATTAATGAATTGTCGATTTTGGGCCAATTTCGGAGAAGTATGAAAAATAGAGCTCCAAAAATTCCACAAACCGCTGTTAGAGAAAGACCAAAGATGTGATTAACATCTAAACCATGCTTGAATGATGTTTCATTGAAACAGAAAAATACGAGACCTGAAATTCCGAGAATCGTGGTGATCAATGTTGTCCAATGTGGTACCATTTTCAAAATAACAGCCTCGAGCAAGATACTGGTCAGAAACATGACAATATAGCTCACAGCAGCAGAATCGCCCATAGTTATGTAATCAAGTGAGAGCAAGTAGAGATAGTTATATAATCCGGCGTTTATGATTCCGTTTGCTAGTATCTTGATAAGCTCCACTGTTTTCGGTCGGTCGTTTTTCCCGCAGGCTGAATATACAGCAGCTCCGGATAGAATTCCAACAAATCCAGTGCTTACTGTTGACATGTCACCTCCAATTTGAGATTTTTGGATTGCTCCGCTGCAAACAGCAACTGCGATGGCCGAAAAGGCGCTCAAAAGAATTCCGAGTAGATTTTGTTTTTTAGTCGTACGTCTAAGGACAGACGGTTCATTAGATCGGTTTTGAAGCTCGAGGTCCATTTTGTCATCATCAAATGATGAATGTATTGTAAATTCTATAGACCACTACGCTAGTCGATCACTGTCTTTGTAAATTCAATGCAAAATAGTTTTTATTACTTAACTATGGATTTTGGTGTGCCATTTCTGTAGCTTCGTTTAGCATTAGATAAAGAAGATATACAAAATAACCAGTTTTTTTAAAACTTAGATTCTAATTCGATCTGAGGGAATATGGTACTTTTCTACTTTTACATTTACTCCTGGGAATAGATTTGTTTAAGTTATTTGACTTTTGGTGGAAATTTTAAATATTGAATCCAATTACACCAACTTTTGATTTTTTGTTACAAGTTTTTTATACCGCATAGAAGTTGTTAGAGCTTGCAAGCATTGTTCATACGGTCAGTCCACTTTATGCAACCTAATTCGTATAAATTGGTGCTCGGTAAGAGTATCTATGTACTGTGCATGTGTGTCATCAGCTTGTGTTTAATCCGCTTTTTGTCTGGTGTGAGAAAGGTAAGAAACGCATGTGGTTCAACTTGAAATACAATAGACTGAACATTTTGGTCGTAGGCTCAAACCACGTTGGCGGAAAATCATTTTTCTTTTTCGAAGTTTATTTTTTTACAATTTCTGGCCATTCAAAGCTCCTTTTTTGTATTTGTTTTTGCATTTGAGAACTGCAGTTTCGCTTTTGTGCCAATAATTGTTATTTTTTAAATTTGAGTTCTCTCTTTTTGCCATTTTAGATCTATTTTTGCTGCTCATTTTGGCGAAATGATGACACTTGCGAAGCTAGTATATTAGTACGAACCTTCTTTTTCCAGCCTAAGTCGCAAATATTGATGGGGCACCGCTACAGCTTTTTGATAGCATGTATTTTGACATTCGAATGGTAATAAATTAACTCAGTTGATGCATTTTTAATTCATCAAATCAACCGAAAAAAGCTATTTGTTTCAAACAACATCACAAAAATAAAAACTCGAGATCGGAAATTTTCTAACTCAATATATCTCGCAATTTTTTGAAATGAATAATTTATACATAATGTGGTTTTATGCTTTCCGATTTGTTAGATGCAAAGTTAGTGTGTATGCCTTCAGTTTGTTATATTCCAAATATTAATTGCAAAACAGTCGATTTGTATTTGGTGCTGAATCGCATTGGCAATTTGCTAGCATATGTAGCTGCTATATTCGTGACTAGTGTTTGTCGGTTGTTAAGCTTGAGTGGCTGAGAGGATAGTGCGTGAGACCCAAATCCTCGTGATTGCAGTAGGTCGCAGATTCCAAAACTACACGTAGCCAAGTTTTTGCTACTTGAGGCTTATTTCTATTTTTTCTTATTTAACTTGATAGAGCTGCTTTTTGGTCGTGTTCTCGCAAGTGTTTGCGAAGCGCAGCTTCGCCTCTGTGTTTATTTCAGTATTTGGTATCCATGTTCATCTATTATATATTTAAACGTGGTCTTCTTTATCTCACCATGTTTGAGCTTTTTCAACGTATTATTTTTGCATGTTTAAGCTATACCGTATATTGCTATGGTTAAGAATTTTTTTCCGATTTTCCAATTTGATTTTAGTGATTATTTTGCCAAGTTTAAATTAAGCAGCCCAAAATCGAATTAGAAGTTGCGAATTTGGCCTCCAATTTTGAATGCCCAAATCATTTTAGTTAAAGAGATAAGACGATTTTTGAGATTTTTTAAAAAATTTTCAGAAATTTTGAATAAAAAAATAATTTACAAAACTTCAAGTTCCCAAAATTGTAGTTGGGTACTGTCAGAAAACTATCAAGGATTACAAATCTTGCCTCCAAATATGACTGTTCAAATCCTTGTAGTTTTCGAGATATGACGTTTTTTGTGATTTTTTCAAAAAGTTTTCAGAAAACTTATATTTGTTTTTTTTCCCGCAAAATCTGAAATTCCCAACCCTGTAGTGTGGTCCTATCAGAGTACTCTCAAAGACTGCGAATATTGCCTCCAAATATGACTGCTCAAATCCTTGTAGTTTTTGAGATTTTTTCAAAAATGTTCAGAAAATTTTAATTAATTGTTTCTCAAAATTTGAAATTCCCAGCCTTGTAGTTGGGTGCTGTCAGAGTACTCTAAGGAGTTAAAAATCTTGCCTCCAAATATGACTGTTCAAATCTTTGTAGTTTTCGAGATATGATGCGAAACTTATATTAATTTTTTTTTCACAAAATCTGAAATTCCCAACCCTGTAGTTGGGTCTTGTCAGAGTACTCTCAAAGATTGCGAATCTTGCCTCCAAAGATGACTGCTCATATCCTTGTAGTTTTCGAGATATGATGATTTTTGTGATTTTCGAAAAGTTTTCAGAAAAACTTTTTGAAAATCACTTAGTGGGCCTCTGGCCCACTAAGTTTTCGAGATGACGCTTTTAAAATGGGAATTAAAAAAATTAAAAGTTCGAAATTACCAACCCTGTAATTGGGTGCAGTCAGAGTGCACTTGAAGTTTGCAGATGTTGTTTCCAATATTGGGGTTTTTCATGAGTTCTTGAAAAATTTCGAAGCACCGAAGGTGCGTTAAACGCTAGTAACTTTTAAACTTATTGCTGCTCAACAAGGCGCTGTTATACTTGACACGTTGGCAGATACGATGTAGTGAACTCAGGTGTATCCTATGTTTCATAAGTTTAACCATGATTTTGTTACCGTAACGGTCGCCACGATGTCAGTGCGGTCAGTATTTTTCACCAAATCCTTAAAATTAGAAGCAGATTTAAACTGTAATTTTTTTCAGGCTATGAGTAGATCTTTCGGGCTATGAGCCTCAATTTCGGGAGAGCTCGGAAAATCAAATTGTTAAACCTAAAAGATAGGTCGGTAAAGTTTTCTAAACTTAAACTTATTTTTTATTCTTCTAAAAGTTCTGGCAAAAAAAAAGAAAAAAGCTTTTTTTTTGGAAAATATCAGTGCCATGCATTCATTTTTATCAATGCCATTATCAGTGCCGCCAGTGCCAGCGATTTTTTTTGTTATTGTGGCTCCCTGACCTTATAATAGGTCTGGCAACTATTCCTCTAATATTGGTTGGTTCCTTTACTCTGACGCTCTTGGTAAAAAAAACTAAAGAAGTTTGGCTGAGGCTTTTTATGTTTTAGTTTTTTTTGCACTCAATTTTTGTCCTCAAAACTTTTTACCCTTGACTTAATTCTTTTTGCTAGAAGAAGTTGTATAAAAAATTTGCCTTGAAGGCATTTGATTTGATGTTTTTCAGATGAAGCGCGGTTGATATAGTTTTATGCGCTTATTGGCAGCGCACAGTCACAGCTAAGCTTAAGGCTTACTACTTTTTTGGTGTTTACAACTTCTTTATAGTTCTTTTTCTTTTTTGGGTGATTAGATTTAAAATGATACGGACATATATGAGTCAGTAAAAATCACATGCTTAATTAGGTGTTACTGATCGAAATGATCATCCAATTATTTAGGTCTTGATTGTTCGTTTTTTTTTAGGAAAAAGTCCTTAAAGTTGTTCATGCTCAAATTTGAGTTTTCGGGATTCGAATCCGTTTTTCGACACTTTTCAAATCAGAAAATAATTTCCAACAGTCTGGTGGCTATTTTTTAGCCATTCAGTGAAAACCATTTGCAAAGCAACCGTCGAAAAATGGTCAATTCCATTTTTGTCTTTCTGTATTTTTTATCCTTATTTATCATTCGTAACCATGTTTGAGCTCATTATTGACAATTTTAATTTTTCAAAATCCAGTACTTCTTTCGATCCGGGTGTTAACCGTCAGAGCGATTCTTTTTCTCGACAAAAACATTTTTACAATATTTATTACAGTCGCTACTACAGTGCTGATTTAAATTATCCGGACAAAACGAACATAACTTGAATTTTCAAACGCGTTTTTCTCAAATTGGGTTAATATTAGACAAAAAGTGAAGAGAACAAAAGTTGCTTAGAATTTCACCAGAATTAATATGGTGCCATTTTTTTTCAAAATTCTCAGCAAAAAAATTTACCCCAAAAATTGGTCATTTTGGCTTTTTTCAATTAATCAAGAATTACGCGGAAACTACTTTGTTAATTGATAAGAAAATTATATCACAGGAAGCCTCTTACGCAGTTCAATAAAGTTTAAGAAGGGTTAAATCTCCAAAAATTTGCGCAAATTGTTTAAAGTTTATTTTTAAACAGAGTTTCTGGGTTTTATATAGTAAAAATCACATTTATTGACTATCAAGTGAAAATTTTTTCTCTTATACTAGTTTTTGGAGATTTTATCCTTCTTAAACTTTGTTGAACTGCGTAAGAGGCTTCCTGTGATATAATTTTTTTATCAATTAACAAAGTAGTTTCCGCGTAATTCTTGATTAATTGAAAAAAGCCAAAATGACCAATTTTTGGGGTAAATTTTTTTGTTGAGAATTTTGAAAAAAATGGCACCATATTAATTCTGGTGAAATTCTAAGCAACTTTTGTTCTCTTCACTTTTTGTCTAATGTTAACCCAATTTGAGAAAAACGCGTTTGAAAATTCAAGTTTTGTTCGTTTTGTCCGGATAATTTAAATCAGCACTGTACAGTGCTGATTTAAATTAACCGGACAAAACGTGTTAAACTTGAAATTTAAAACGCGTTTTTCTCAAATTGGGTTGAGTTTAGGAGAAAAATTATGAAGACAAAACTTGCTTAAAGTTTTAGCAGAATTATTATGGTGTAATTTGTTTTGCGAAATTCGGGCCCAAAATTTTACCCCAAAAATGTGTCATTTTGGTTTTTCTTAGTTAATTAAAAATTACGCCAAAAGTACCCATTCGATCACAGTCATAATTATATCAAAGTGAGCCCCTTACGTAGCCCAATAAACTTTAAGAAAGGTATATTCTCCAAAACATTGTATAATTTAATTTATTTTTGCTTGATAGACAAAAAAGGTCGTTTTTACTATATAAAATACCAATTTTTTATTTAAAAACAATTTTTAAACGGTTTGGGCTACGTAAGGGGCTCACTTTGATATAATTATGGCTGTGATCGACTGGGTATTTTCGGCGTAATTTTTGATAAACTAAGGAAAGCCAAAATGACACATTTTTGGGGTAAAATTTTGGGCCCGAATTTCGCAAAACAAATTACACCATAATAATTCTGCTAAAATTTTAAGCAAGTTTTGTCTTCATAAGTTTTCTCCTAAACTCAACCCAATTTGAGAAAAACGGGTTTCAAGTTTAACGAGTTTTGTCCGGTTAATTTAAATCAGCACTGTAGTCTGTGGTGACAGTAATGTGGTCAACTCTATCTGTACTTTCCTAAATGAAAAAGGCAATTTTTGAGCATGTCTTGAAGTAGTCTGTACCGAGCAAAAGTTATGCTTTTATGTTTGAATGACCGGAAAAGATTAGTATTGGCATGAAATCGCGAGCAAGTGTAAAATTTTGACAAGGTTAGATTTTCCGATTTTTGAAGGCAATGAACTTCTATTTGTGCTCGTTGTTTTCTTCTGATTGCAGACTTGATGTGTTGTTTCGGTTATACTGTTATGTTTGTTTTGACAGTCAGTTAGGTTTTATTTCGTTGGTAGGATTACTGGAACGATGTGTTTACGACGATGATATCAAAATACAGAGCAGGACTCACTCCTAATCCAGACATCCTCTGTAACAAGTTCATCAAGTTCGGATCACTACGGAACTATATAGACCTTTTCTTCGGATGCGATCATTTCATTGCAACTGGACACTACGCTGATGTAAACTTAAATGGATCCCAATCTGCTGCCACATTAGCTATACCATTAGACAAAGTCAAGGACCAGACGTTTTTCCTGAGTCAAGTCAGTCAGAACGCTTTGCAGAAAACTTTATTTCCACTTGCGAATATAGTGAAAAAAGACGTGAAGAAAATAGCGCGTGAAAGCACTTTGGGTTTCGTGAATGAGAAAAAAGAAAGTATGGGGTTGTGTTTTGTCGGCGAGAGAAAATTCAACGAGTTTTTGAAGGACTATATTCCCATCAGAAAAGGTCAAGTGGTTGATTTTGAGACAGGTCAATTCATGGGCGAACATGAAGGCGTTCAGTTCTACACATCCGGACAATCGTTGCTTTTGCAATATGTTCAGAAATGCAGAACAGAGTTTTTCGTCTACAATCGAGACTCTATTGAAAATATTTTGTATGTTGTCAAAGGGCGAATGAACCCGCTTTTGTGGAGATCTGAATGTAAACTACGGAATTTTCATTGGATTTCTGGAAAATTACCAGACGAGTTACGCAAGAAAGTCGTAATGACCTGTCAATGCAGAATGCAACATGGTTGGCCACTAATTAACTGTGACATTTCTATTGAGCATGGTTTGAACCCATTTGACCTTGAAGATACTGAGGAATTCACAATTAAAGTCAAAGTTCACGGGCGTTGTTGGGCAGTGACCCCGGGTCAATTTTGCGTTCTATATGAAGATGAAGTTTGTTTGGGAAGTGGAGAAATTTTACCTTTTGAAAACGATGAGCATGAATTGTGATCTCTTGTTGACTTGCTGGTGCTGTCTTGTTGTTCTGCGCTCAGTCAAGCAGTCTTCGAAGTTTATGATGATTCGTTCTCAATTTTGGTGTGCGAATTGACAGTGTTGTCGTTAGCAAGAACAAAAAAAAAGAAAACACAGCTCGCGACGGATGTCTGTAAACTAGCCGCTGCATATTTCATGGATTATAAAATTTGTTGGTGCTTAGCGATTTATAGATATAATTGGATATAATTGATCTGAGTTTCAATTTACATATCAGTTTCATTTACATCAGAATCAAAAGAGCAGTTGATTATGGCGCACTACTGAATAAACTGATTTCTGGGGTTTTTTATAGACTTCGCCATGGCTGGTGGGAAAAAGAAATCAAATATGCGCAAAGTAGTCGCCGCCAAAACTTCACTGATGAAGAAAATGATCAGCGAAAAAGACCCGAGGCTGAAGTCGAACGTGGAGGCATCTGAAAAAGCGAAAGCGGAAGCTGCGAAGAAAGAAGAAGCGAAGCGAGTGCCTCATTACTCCTCGTCTTTGTTCTACACATACAACATGAACCTCGGACCTCCTTTTCGAATCCTACTGGATACAAATTTTATCAACTTTTCCATCAAGAACAAAATGGACATAATAGATTGTGCAGTTAAATGTTTGTATGCCAAATGCATTCCTTGTATATCGGAGTGCGTGGTGGGCGAGTTGGAGAAACTGGGGAAGAAGTACAAAGTGGCATTAAAGATTATCAGAGATCCGAGATATCAAATATTGCCGTGCTTACACAAGGTTCTTTTTTCAACATTTTGAGAGTGGCATTCATTTGTTCATTTCCAATTGATGTTTTGGCGATTCGCAGAGGATCTACGCAAGGCGATCAGACCTGTCTAAGTGTATTTGGTTTCTCTTATTTCCCTACATTGCAAACTATTTTTTTTTTGCTGAGCCAAGCAAATATTTTTTCGAAGCAGGCTGTGGTAGCCCTGAAGCTAGAGGTCAAGTGAGAGCTAGTCTTCACATATAATTGTTGCCATGGCAGGGATCGAATTGATAATCAGAAGACCCAATAGTGAACGCCTTACCACTATGCTAAGTGGCTCTTAACCTGGAGGGGTTAAAATATTAACTGTTGTTAATGAAACAAGTGAAAATTTCAATTAAAGGTTAATAAAACGAAAAAAGTATATTGTGATTTTTTCATTTTATTCCTGCAAACACTATGTGGAAATTAGTTTTTTTTGCGGAAGGTACTGCATCAAAAAGAGAAAATTCCTTGCTTCAATTGAATTTGGAATGATTTAATTCACCGCTTATGATTTAATGGGTAAGAAAGAAAGAAAGAATTAATTTCTCTGGTCTAATCTTAACACATTTCATACAAATACAACTCATTAACAAGTAAACTTTGAACCAGAGGGGACACCAGAAGGACCATTCGGTCGCCGGATAGTGCCAAAGAACTTCTGAACATCAATGGGAAATAAGTGAAGATTAATCGTATCAAATTTTATGACCTCATACAATTTCGCGCGTTAAATTTTAACTTTATAGCACATGATAGGCAAATTATCATAGTTCGTACAAAATCAGTGCAACTGCTGCGACAGACGCAAAAATGCATGGCCGTTAAGTTGTTGAGGGATGACCGTAAAATTTCAAAAATTGTTGGCAAAACAAGATTGGTAAAATAGAACATAAATATTACATAGAATAAAATTGTAGACAGTAGAATGACATAGGATAGTGTGATGCGGTGTATAGATTCGAATAGACTGATTTATATTGCTGCTAAAATACAAATTGATGATATTTTTTAGGTTGAGCTAATTTTAAAAAAGCCTCAATCATAAAAATTTTATAGCAGCAAGCATAAATTCAGTATTGATATGATGTAGTTTTTAGGGCCGGATCTAGGAGGTTTTCGATAGGTTGGGGCGAATTTTCAAAAATTCATTGGACATTTTGTCGACATTTTTTAATTTTCAGGTCCACCAAATAATTGATTTTCGATAAACTGGCAAAAAAGGCGTTTTTAGTCTCTTTTTGGAAAGTTTGTACCATAAAATCAAGTTTTGTCGGCGCGCGTTACCATTTCAATTATAGAATATTATAGCCGATGGCGACTTAAGAAAAATTTTAGTGTCCGTCAGCCACAAATTGATGTCCTAAAAAAGAAGCAAAGGGGGACGCTTTGGGTGACCTTGGCGTCAAATTCCCAAGGAAGGGGGAAGGAGGCGATAGCTTCCTACCCATAAATCTGATACTGGTTGCTTCCTTTCATACAAACACTGTATTGTTAAGTTACGAGGTTTTTTTGTCGCAATTATTTGTCATCAATTCTTGCCGAGCATTTTGTTCCCCAGCTTCATCTGTGTAATATAAGAAGAATAATAATCTCTGAAGATGAATTAACGTGGGACATCGTCATGTTTACTAAAACTGAAGCTACCTTGAGCTAATTGAGTTGGCAATGTGTGTGTTTTGTGCAAATGTATGTGTTTAGGGAACATATGCAGACGACTGTATCATAGAGCGAGTCACCCAACACAAGTGCTACATTGTGGGCACGTGTGACAAAGACCTGAAGAGACGCATCCGCAAGATTCCAGGAGTGCCCATCATGTACATGAGCAACCACAGATACTCCATCGAGCGCATGCCAGACGCGTACGGAGCGCCCAGATTATAGAGAAGTGTTTGTTCAGACCTAGATTGTTTAATCATAGATTCTGTGAAAAATTCAAGTCCGATTACGTTCAAATATCTATTAGATCAAATTAGTGAATCGAAAAAGGCCTACTCGACCATTATGAGTTGATTATGATGGTAATGTTTTTCGCCGATATAGTTTTGCTTCCTAATTCAATTCAAATTTGATCAGAGTTGGCGATCTTGTGTAGAACTGTTATTTAAATTTTGTCATATTTGCTGCTTGTTAATTGCGAATTTTCCGATATTTTAACTTTCGAGTTACTTAAAATTAAGTAGTTTCTGCTGACAATGCTATCGTTTAGTAGGAACAAGTATTGATTGTCGGCCAATTATTTAGCTGCTTATCTGTTGTCGGCTTAGTTGTCACATCTTGGAATTGTTTTTTTTTCTACGCGCATTTTTTTAATGTTTTTTTTAAATGTTTTATTTACGCATACATCTGTATTTAACTTACCTTGACTTCATATTTCCTTCTTTGTTGTTTTTGTTTTGCCAAAAAATTCCTCGGCCAAAATTATTTCGGACTATTTTTTCATCGGGTTAATGACCTAATTTTTTAGACGTTTCAAGACCAAGACAATTTCAGCCATCCCCACCGTACTTTTTAAGTTGGATGTATGTTTACCAATCTGTTTGTTGAAGTTTCATTTTTTTCATTTTGGAAAATTTCACTTTTTGCAGAAATTATTGTTTTCTCAGTAACTGTTTTTAAAAAAAGGAGTATCAATCGAAAGACCGCTTATTCTTCTGTGTGCCTTCATACTTCCCTGCAGTCTTTTTTTAATTTGACCCCTCTGTATACAGCATTCGAAAAAGTGTGTGGGAATATGTGACCCATATTTTTGATTTTTTTTTCGATTTCACGAAAACTACCGCTCTCAAATGTGAGTTTTTAGTTGCAATGGTTAGAACTGTTTTGAAAAACTCTTATGGCCGTCGGAAAAGTCAAATTTTTGATATTTTGACCGTTTTTTAATATTCTCGAAAACTACCCTGCCATACCTGAGATTTTGTGTTAAATTCTCATAAAGGGCTTTGGGAAGTTCATTTGCTGATGCGACTACGCCCAATTTTTTTACTTCAAACGTTTTGGCTCTCAGAAAAGTAAAATATTTGATTTTGTGACCGTTGTTATTTAAAGATTTTGACTTTTCTCAAAAAGACTCTCACAAACCTGATATTTTGGGTTCAATGAGATAACGGTTAGTGGGAAGCTCCTCTGCATTATCGCCCTTTGATTTTGACCGTTTTCTTGAACATTTTGAATCTTCTCGAAAACTACCCTGTCATACTTGAGATTTTGGGTTCAATTCTGAGAACTGGTTTCGGGAAGTTCATTAGCTCATGCGACTACGCACAAATTTTTTGACTCCAAAATTTTTGCCCTTCGGAAATTTTTTTTGATTTTGTGACCGGTTTTTGGAAAGATTTCTCAAACTAACCTCTCAATTGTGAGATTTTGGGTTCAATCGAAATTACAGATTGCGTGAATCTTTTATGAATATTGTTTCTGCATAATTTGTTCACACAAAAAGCTATGATTCTCGGAATTGTCAAATTTTGATTTTTTGACCGTTTTTATTTTACGTTTCTTGCTAACTATCCTGCCAATTTTGATATTAAAGGTTTAATCAAATGAAACGGTTGTTGAAAGCCTGCCTTTCGAATTTGCTCTGCCCAGTTTGTTGAATAAAATTATGGCATTCAAGTCAGCCATTTTTTTGGAAACTTTACGCGAAAACTACCGGGTTTACGCGAAAACTACCCGGCCAATTCTCAGGTTGCGTTCAATCGAGAAAACCGATTTTGAAATCTTCTTTGCTTAAGCGGCCATAACTTGCTTTTTGCAGAAAAACTTTGTGGGTTTTGGAAAGTCTTTTGAACGATTTTTGGAACTTTCGACCGCTTTAGAAATTTTTTGAATCTTCATAAAATTTACACAATCAAATCCGAGATAAAAAGTTCCATTGAAAGGAACGGGTTGCGATAATTGTTCTTGCAGAAGCAGCGATTCCTAAATTTTTTGTTAGGGGAATGTTATCTTCTTGGAAAAATTGATTATTTTCAAATTTTTTACTCCTCTGACTTATTTTAGTAGAGAAACAACTAATGTTTTTAGGCACAGTCACATTTTCTTACTTTTCGAGCCGCATCACACTTTTGAAATCACACTTTTTGTGCTGCGTTATAGCGAACTCATTCATTATTTAACAGGTTCCTCTAGCTTCAGCTGGGCCTATGTTTGTTTTTTATCGAGACTTACGAAAAGTTTGGTTCACCTAGTTTTTTTTCAACTTATGTTTTTTTTTGCATTGTATCACAATTGGTGCGAAGCTCTGCTTCGCCTCTGTGTTGACATTTGATAATTCCCTCAAACAAAGTGTGAGCGTTCATTTTTTTAAAAGCCTCTTCGGCATTATCAATCTGAAAAAGCTAATACATAATGTTATGTATGCGTAAAAGCTTAAACATACGCAGGTTAGCTATAGCGCTTTAAAAGGTGTATCTCTAATTAAAACAGCAACAGCGCTCAAAATTATGTATCTATACTAAACACAAGTAGAGATAACGTGTAATTCTAAAATATGTAAACTTGGCTTCAACATGGCAGGCATAAATATAGTATAGATAAAGAAGGTAGCGTTACCTTTACAGCTTCGTAAGAACCGGTGGTTAAGGCACATCTTTTAGTAGTAGGTTTTACTTCGGCGTAGGTTACTTTGGCATCGAATCCCGCTCTGTTCGTGTTTTTAGCATTCCGTCTTTGATTTGAGGGGGGATGGGTTCGTTCTGACCTCTCTCAACCCACCACATTTTAGGGGGTCAATGTTTCAGGGGGATGGTGTCTACTCTACGGCGCAGTCAATTTATCTTGCGGGGGGTCCCGACAATTATATAGTGCAGCGAAGATTATTTATACACCAGGAAACGGCTGTGCTATCCTAAGAGCTAATGTTTTCCAACCGAACTCACATAATTTAGTGCTTAAAAATACCGCATTGCTTTTACATTTATCAGTTTTATCCGTTTCTTAGTGGATATTATTATATAGTAAGATGCTATGAAGCAGTTGCGAAGACATTAGAAAAATTCTGGGAGAATAGAAGGCGAATGTTTTTTTTTGTTACCAAGTTAAGCTGGAATTGAATTTTTTTTCCATTTTAAAGCTCCCGTTTGCAATTTTTTTGCATGGGTTTGCTAACTGCAGATTTGCTTCTGTGTAGAAGATCTGAAAGATTTTAAATTGAAATAAAGCGAATCTGATTTCACTAGATTTATTGATTTGGTTGCCCCTTTAGTGGTCAACCGACTGCATGCTCTTACCATCAAGAGTCTCGGAAAGCTCGAAAAAACCTGCGTTTTCTTCGGACGAACTGGCTTGACTCAAATTATTTATTTCTGCTGATGCGAAATTATTTTGCCAATATTAGTCAGGCAAAAAGGCATTTTTTCTGTTTGTTTCATGCAACGTCCTGCATGTCTTGCTGACCTCTTGGTATTAAACATCTATCTGAGCATTTTATAGCTTCTCACAGCTGGTATCCAAAAGGGTGTTCGTTTGTACTTGTGTATATGATTCATGACCGCTCCATAAAACAGAGTTTGAAGCAAGTGGCTCCTAATTAAGTGAGTGATTGGTAGATCGAATGTCGTCAAGCGAAATTTTCAAGGGCTTATTAGGTGTGAATGAATATTAAGAATTTGTATTTTGACGTTCTCTTCAAGTTCAATTTCTAATTGGAAAAATAATTGAGCTCTCCAATGCAGTAAAGGAAGTGGGTGAAAAATTAAGCCCCAAGTCAAAAGTATTTTATTTTCAGTTTTTATCAGTTGAAGTTGAGTTAAGGTCTAAAAAGTGTAACTCATAATATTAAATGTTTTAAGTTATATACAATACAATACTTCAAAAAATACAGAATTTATCAATAGGAGAGGATCAATTTAAGCAAGCGCAGAAGGTAATGTAATTCAATTTGTTAAAGCGCCTATGAAGCAATATCTATTCTAAAATCTATAAGTTAACCTATGAGCTATTTATTCCTAAGAGAAAGCCAAAATGTTGTATTTTCAAATTCCAAAATGATCCTTTGATCTGGGGTTTGAGTCTCGGCCGGAAATTGTTTTTTTTTCAGTAAGTATTATGCAACTTTAAAAAATCGGTAAAATTTGACTTTCGTTTTGTCTGCTCAAGTTTTGTCGGCTTGGTTGCCACATCAGTTGCAAGTGCCAGTGTTGTTCATATTAGTTTAAGGGGGGAGGGGGGGGGGGGGGGGGTTGGAAACTTATGAAGTTTTTTTCGTAATATGTTTTTTTTGGCCCAGCGGGTGTCAGTTGAAGGATTGTTGGCTTTATTTCCGATTCGTAAGTTTTTTTTCGTAGAAAAAAGTTCTAAAATGGTCGTATAACTACAGATATTCATTCATACTTATTAATGCATGTTCATTCATACTTATTAGTGCATTCATATATTAATGCACTGTTTGATTTCTATTCGAATTTATCTTCTCAAAATTAGGTAATTTGCGCTCTCCAAATACGAACGTTGAAATAGCGCAAAAAACGTTTCAAAAAAGATTTTTAATTTTTAGATTTTCCAGCGGAATCAAAACTTCACCTCTTTTTCAGTTTGGTCAAGTTAGGTTTATTTTATCAAGAAGTGTTTAACATTTATTTGTCTCGAAACCAAAAAGCATTAAGTCAAGATTTTTTTAGTACTTTGAAGTTCGAAAATTGGAGTTTTTTCAATAAAAAATGCAGTTTTCATTTTCCTTGTGCTCATTGATTCTTTTTCAACTGTCTGTTGACTATGTTTTACGGTTTGAATGTCTGGCACGTTTGCATAGATTGAACTTTCATCGAGACTTGCTCAGATTTAAATTATGGTAGAAATTATCATTTGCTTAAAACTTGTATGTTTGTGCTGTATCGCAAGTGTTGTTTTGCCCATCTATTTTACCCTTGTAAAGGTTTTGACAGTCGGGTACTAGACTTTTTTCACGGAAAAAACTTTATTCACAGAATGGTCAATTTAGTAGAGCTAGTAATTTTCAGTGCTGATATGCTCAATTTCTAGAAAATTGTTTAAAATTATCATCATTTGGGTAATAATTCGGTGAAGCTCGCTTCAGTTATTATTATTTTTTTTCAAATAAATTTCATGAAAAATTGATGACTTTTTCGGATTCCTGGTTTAAATTCTTTTCCGGTGCCCACCTTCATAAAGGTTATCCCGGATCATCTGCAGCACCTCTGGTGTCTAGCTAGGTTAGTTTTAGAGACAACTTTTACCCAACTTTGACACGGAGATACTGCCTTCGGGCCCCTTTATTTGCCTTCTGTTTGTTTAAGAGGCAGTGTGGCTCGGCTAAGACTAAACCCCCCTTCCCAAAAAGGGTATCCAGGTTCGTCCGCTTGCGCGTCTTGAAACCTTTTTTTTCTTTTTGGGGGATGTTCTTTTTGCTGTAACACTCTCCACCACTGGTAGGTAGAACATCTGGGATAGCCCTGGTTTAAATTGCCCTATTTTATGTTTTCATCACCGTATTTTCTAAAGCTTGAATTTAATATTGATTTGAACAGTGTTTAGTGTAATTGGAAGTTCAGTATATTTCGAGTTTCAAAACGTTTCATGTATAAATTTTTTTTGACAAGACTAATTTTGAGCATAGTTTCAAATCTTTAGCGCTGACTATTTGAAAAATGGGAAGGAATTTTGTATAAGGGTGTATTTTTTTTCCCCACGCAAAATCAGGTACAAAAAATAATTATGGGATTAAGTCGAGTAAAATCGGGTACAAAATTTTTTTATGGGAATGAGTCGAGTCGATCAGCCCTTTCAGTCGTGATTCGAACGACATTAAAAAGTTTCCAAAAAGTTGTCCCAATAGCGAGAAAAACAGGTGTGAAACGTTTGATTTTCATTCTAATTCGAACGAATAATGCGAGCGAGCAGGTTGACTATAGTTTGCGATAGTTGACCTTGGAACAATTGATGAAGGAAATCATTGTTTTTTAAAATTTAAGTGGCTTTGACGCAGCTTTGATTGCTTAAATGCGAACTGAATATAAGATCATAGTATTTCAGCCTGAAAGGTTTTTTAAAATTACTGAAAACTTCGATTTTCTTCCGAGATATTTGGAAGTGCGTGTTTTTTCTATATATTTAAGGTTTTTTTTTATTAATTCAGAAAATTTGCCAGATCGAAAAAAAAGTTTTTTTTTGTATTTAGTCTACTCCGTACTTGTAAACTGCGAAGATAAATGTGGCAGGAAATTGGAGCTCACCTTTTTCAATCTCAGTTGCAAATTTTTTGCTTTATTTTTGTCTTCAATTTCGGTATCTATGTATATTTCTCAAATACTATTTGGCAAGTGATTACCTAGCTGGGCATGTTTCATTGGTTTCGTTTATGCGCATTCATTGCTGCCTGGAATTTACATAATAAACCAAGACTTCTTGTGTCAGGCGGAAAAAGAGCGCATCCTTATTATTCATCATTCGACCTTTGGGTGTAAATTTTAATATTTATTTTTGTTGACCCTTACTTACAAAATTATGCTCCAAGCAAATTCTATCACAAACAATTTTGACTGCTGGTTGAAATCGTTCGAAAGGTATGGCCCAGAAATTTTTAATCAAAAATAAAATATCTACTCGAGCGTGCTAAAAGACGAAACGATCCGGCAGCGAAAACGAATGATAATTAGGTGGATGTATGGAAAGTTCAAATGTGAACATTGTAAAAGTGGTGTTTGGAACTCGACTCAGTGCAACACTGAAATTTTATATGGATACAACTCAACTAAAAACACAAGCTGAAATTAAAATTGCGAGGGAATTTAAGCAAGGTTGCCGCTCTTGCAATAAAGAAACCGGACCGGTTTTTGACCAAGAAGCTACAGACATAGCGATGTCGAAGGCTATCGAGATTATCAAGAAGGTCATGTATAATTTGACTGCGCCTGCAAATGTATCATCCGAGCCGCATTCACAAGCTCGGGATCGAAAAAACCCTCATGATTCTAGCAGATGTGAAGCATGTAGGGCACGCGTTTGCTGTGAAAACGTGATAAGGACTGTATCTAGCGGGCAATCCAGAGTTTTCGACGATAGATATCATGGAATGCAGACAAAAGTAGAGTGGGCTTTATTTGTTGGAGATAATTTTGCTACAAAAATTTCGGTTCCTAATGCAAACTCTATGCGAGAAAGTCTTGTGCGACACCCACCGCGAGAAAGTCCTGAATGGAGCGGTATGCGAGAGAGACCGGCTTGGACTGGTCTGCGAGAAACTCCGGCGTGGTCAGTTCCGCGAGAAAGCCTGACAGAAAACGTTTCGTCTTGGGCAGTTTCGCCAGGTCCAATTAGGGTCTTTTCGCCAATAGATCAAGCTTGGGTCTCAACGATTGATTGTCCAGATAGGGCTGTTTTGCGAGAAAGTTCAGTAAGATCTGTTTCGCGAGAAACTCGAGCCAGGGACGTTTCACGAGAAAGGAGCATCATCATCCTTGGCATCATCGTCATCTTCGTGTTGGTTTGTTTTGTTTTGGCTATTGGCCTATTGATCAACTTTACCTATTGATCCAGTTTTCATCAAAAATGTGTCAGCAATGATTTGTTCTTGAAATTCAACGAGCTTTAAGTCATTTAATTATTACTTTGAAAATCAAAAGCTGATTTTTTTTTTCTAAAAACAAACATTTTTTTCCGTTTTCTTGGGTTCATTGCCTCTTTTCCAACGAATTTCGTCGATTTTGATGCGAATTTGTCGATTTTGATGCATCATGATAATTGATGTATATATGTTGATGATGTGTATAAGTATGATGATAATTGACATAAAAGAGATAATCGTTTTTTTTTTCAGTCAAGAAGAAGAACAAGATCCTAAAGGCTCACGCGGTGCAAAGTGAGGCTTTCCTCTAGGTCTTATTAAGCAGTCTTCTGTTGAGAGGTTCCATCTAGCTGTTGTGACCAAAATAAATGCTCGTTGTCTTTTTGAGTTAACTGTTTTTTAGATGAAATAACTCGCGGGTACATTAATCATAAGCTCAAGGATTCAAAATAAGAACATTAATTTTTGATTACTTTTGTTTAATCAAAATTTTTCTAAAAGAATAGTTTTCAGGCGATTTGTTTGGTGACGTGACGCAATTTTCACCAGAGTTTTCAGTGATAAACTGATCAAATGAATGCATAAATTGTGCAAACATTGTTATAAAAGATCATAAAAAGTCAAGAGACCTCGCCACGATATCGTATTTTTTGAAGGAAAGTCAGAATGCCCTGTGGATGCAAAGCTCAATTCTATGCAATATTCTAAATTATACAGGACTTATTCTAACATTTCAAGTTTTTATTCTAAGTTATACTCGCAAAATAAGCGCTGTTTTGTTTTTTAAACTTTTTATCAGATTCTTGTTCGGATAATTTGCTTTTGATTAGTCTTCCGATAAGCAAGGATATTAAACTCGGGTACTAAACCTTTTTCCCGTGAACAACTTTGTCCACAGGATCTTCACTTCTAGACGATCTTCACTTCTAGAGGATCTTTTATCTGACATGCTCAATATCTTAAAAGTTCAATTAAAATCACTATCACTTAGCTAGTTATTAGTTCAAGACCGTTTCAGGTTGTGATTATTTTTTCAAAAAAATCTTTCTAGTTTTTTTCACGTTCTTGGTTTTCGTCCTAGTTTCTGTTGGTTCATTTTCCGTTTTTAAACTCTATTGTTTTTATCTAGTAGTGTTTTTATTGGTTTAATTTTCAAAACATGGGTTTAAATGTTTCTAATTTAAACAGTTTTTACTACAGAGTCAACTTATTTTACCTAATTTCGAGGGCAACATTTATTTGTTTGGGATTATGTGTTGCAGAGTTTGAATGGTTGTGAAACCTTTTTAATTTAATGAGTTGTTTAGGGCAACAGTTTTGTTTTTGGCTCAACTGATTTCGGCCCAAGTTTGTTGCCTTTTTTGCCGCTCAGTAAATGATTTCCATTTTTAAGGGATGTTTATGAACTTCATCTGATACAAATATTAAGTTTTTGTAGCTGCACTTTTGCAACTTTTGTGAAATTATTTTTTCCAACATATTTTATTAAATTTTTTTTTACTTCGGTTTTTTTCATTCACTGTTTTGTAGCGCAATGCATCGCAAGTGTTGCGAAGCTCCACTTCGCCTCTGTGTTTAATCTTCCTCATGTAGGGTCTACTTAACAATCGCCCTTACCCCTCCCATATGGTATCTACTAATTGCAACCCTGTAAAAGCAGTAAATTAGCGCTTGAGCATTTTTTGCTGCATTCTGATTGGCCTCGAAAGTTCAATCTACATAACAATTATCCCCTGCCTTGAAAAAGGGGGTAAGTGCTGAGATGAACCGTCAATTCAGTTGATTTTTTAAACGTATTGCGCAATTTTTTGGAGACTTCCTCGTCTTCTAGAATGTTTTAAGAGGCTCCTTTCGATATAAATTTTTTGTCAATTAACTTGGTAATTTTGGCGTAATTCACGGTTAATTAAAAAAAGCCCAAAATGACCCATTTTCGGGGTAAATTTTTTGGTTCCGAATTTTGAAAATAATTCGGAACATGATAGTTCTGGTGAAACTTCAAGCGATAATTATTCTGCTCACTTTTAGTCTAATCCTAACCCAATTTGAGAAAACGCGTTTGAAGTTTCAAATTTTGTTATTCTTGTCTGGATAATTTAAATCAGCACTGTAGCTAGCCGCAATTGAATTTTGAACCGAATTATTTTGCCACGTCAAAAAAACAAAAAAAAAACAAACGAAAATCCAACCAAAATTTCATTGTTACGGTTTTTTAAATTTGAGGAATATATTTGTATTCTGGGGATTGTTTTTGTTAGACAGATCTATTTATTAAAGAACTTATTCTAAATGGGGGATCGATCCCGTGATTTTCGTGTTCCGGTGGGGGGGGGGGGGGGGGGAGGGTTAGGCGCACATTTATACGTATTTATATACTTACCCGACTTTACGGTCGCTCTGAAACGAGTCCAACGAAATTGCTTGTTTAATACTTCGATGATGAAAGTTTAACGCGAGTTGCAATCGTTTCAATTGAATTGAGCAAGGTAATTGATCATTTTATTTCCCGATTAGCAAGCGTTATCAAACTGTAATATAGACTATATTTTCGGGTTTAACTTGTTATACAGAATCACTTGTATCTTGGTTCATAATGAGTTCAAACTTCTATGCGTTCTCGGCCAACAGCATGGAAGTAACGAATATGCCTGGGACGGCAAAGGTCCTGGGGTTGAATCTGACCAAGGCCTTTTTTTTCAAACGGGAAATATTGTTTTAAGAAAAAAATTGGCGGTCAAGTATTTGTCTGCTTATCTGTTGTCACATCTTGGAATCGTTTTTTTTTGCTGCCTGGTCTGATTGAGTTACTCCTACGTATTTTATTCTTTGTTTCTTTTTTAATTTTATTCTTTGTTTTAGACTTCGTATTTTATTCTTTGTTGCTTTTTGTTTCGCTAAAAAAACTCGGCCCAAATAATTTCCGCCAATTTTGGGTCTTGCCTAGTTTTGGGTGTTTTCATGTGAAACACAAATTTCACACTCCCTTCAGCATTTTTCAAGTTGGTTGTATGTTTATCAATCGTTTTGTTGAAGTTTTGTTTTCGATATGGAAAATTATAGACCGCCCACTCTCTTTTGTGCCTGCATACTCCCTTAGAGTCTCTCTTTACTTGACCCCTCTGTCTACAGCCTTCGGAAAAGTCTGTGGGGGAGTGTTTGACCCATATTTTGATTTTTCGTTTGTTTTCTCAAAAAATAAACTTTCAAATCTGATATTGTGGTTTCAACGGAGACAATTTTGGGTCTTGCCTAATTTTGGGTCTTTTCATGAGAAACACAATTTTCACACTCCCTTCAGCATTTTTCAACTTGTTTGTATGTTTATCAATCGTTTTGTTGAAGTTTTGTTTTCAATGTGGAAAATTAAAGACCGCCCAGTCTCTTTTGTGCCTGCATACTCCCTTAGAGTCTCTCTTTCCTTGACCCCTCTGTCTACAGCCTTCGGAAAAGTCTGTGGGGGAATGTTGACCCATATTTTGATTTTTCGTTTGTTTTCTCAAAAAATAAACTTTCAAATCTGATATTGTGGTTTCAACGGAGACAATTTTGGGTCTTGCCTAATTTTGGGTCTTTTCATGAGAAACACAATTTTCACACTCCCTTCAGCATTTTTTAACTTGGTTGTATGTTTATCAATCGTTTTGTTGAAGTTTTGTTTTCAATGTGGAAAATTAAAGACCGCCCAGTCTCTTTTGTGCCTGCATACTCCCTTAGAGTCTCTCTTTACTTGACCCCTCTGTCTACAGCCTTCGGAAAAGTCTGTGGGGGAGTGTTTGACCCATATTTTGATTTTTCGTTTGTTTTCTCAAAAAATAAACTTTCAAATCTGATATTGTGGTTTCAACGGAGACAATTTTGGGTCTTGCCTAATTTTGGGTCTTTTCATGAGAAACACAATTTTCACACTCCCTTCAGCATTTTTCAACTTGGTTGTATGTTTATCAATCGTTTTGTTGAAGTTTTGTTTTCAATGTGGAAAATTAAAGACCGCCCAGTCTCTTTTGTGCCTGCATACTCCCTTAGAGTCTCTCTTTACTTGACCCCACTGTCTACAGCCTTCGGAAAAGTCTGTGGGGGAGTGTTTGACCCATATTTTGATTTTTCGTTTGTTTTCTCAAAAAATAACCTCTCAAATCTAATATTGTGGTTTCAACGGGTACTGGCAACCTCGGAAAAGTCAAAGTTTTGATTTTTTGACTGTTTTTAAAGGTGACTACCCTCGAAAACTACCCTGCCATATCTGAGATTTTTGGTTCAATTCAAAGAAACGGGTTAAGTTTGGGAGACTCATTTACTTTTGCTACTACGCTCAAATTTTCTGAAACCGAAATATATGGCCCTTGGAAAAGTCAAAACTTTGAATATTTGACCTTTTTTTAAAGCTTTTGACTTTTCTCGAGAAATGCTCTCCCAAATCTGAGATTTTGGGTTCAATCAAAATGAAAGGTTGCTTGAATCCCTTCTGCATAAGGGGCTTTGCCTTATTGCTTCACGCAAAAATCTATGATTCTCGGAAATATCAATTTTTTGATTTATTGATTGTTTTTTTGGACTTTTCCCGCTAACTATTCTGCCAAATCCGACATCCTAGTTTAATTGAAAAAAACGGGCTGCCAAAAGCCTGCCTTTTTAATTGGCTATGCCCATTTTGTTTAAGGAAAAAAGCCTACAAACAAGTCAACATTTTGAAATTTTTGACCGTTTTTCTTTTGATATTTTTTGACTTTACGCAAAAACTATCTTGCAAATTTAAAGTTTTATTTAATCGCGAAACCCGGTTTTGAGAATCTTCTCTGCTCAAACGGCCACAACCTTAATTTTTTCAGAAAAAAGTTACGGACTTTGCACAATTTACATTATCATATCTGGGATGAATAGTTCAATTGAAAGACCCGGTTGCGATTATTGTTCTTGCCGATGCGGCGACTCCTTAATTTTTTGTAAAAGAAATGTTATCTCCATAGGAAAATTGGTTATCTCAAAATTTTTAACTCGTCTCACTTATTTTAGTTTTTCAAACAACATTTTTCGTGCCGCTTAAATCGCGCCGCTTTTTCGTGCCGCATACGAAATTTTTGGTTACCTACTTTTTTCAACACTTGAAAATTTTTTCGACTTATTTTTTTAAAATGTCTGTGTTGAATCGCAAGTGGTGCGAAACTGTGCTTCGCCTTTGTGTGAACACTCGATTTTTGAGATTATCAACTATGTTTCATAGTTTGTCAATATTTCTTAATCAAAAACCCGTGGCGCCCGGTTTAAGCGGAGG
This sequence comes from Symsagittifera roscoffensis, assembly GCF_963678635.1. NCBI lineage: Eukaryota > Metazoa > Xenacoelomorpha > Acoela > Convolutidae > Symsagittifera > Symsagittifera roscoffensis. The sequence continues at coordinate 77,013,171 of NC_087064.1, read as the reverse complement.
CGGATCATTTAGTTCCTGTTATACGAGTTTAGTTGCCTTCATAGTTTGATTCATTCTATGCTTATTTGTGATTTTAGTCTAAATTCCCGCATTTGAGTCGAGTTTTCGGGCACTTGTATGATCTCTACTTGCTATATCGCCAGTTTGTTGTTGTTTTGTTTCCACGCGTTGTTTGAAATTCATGATCGTTAAGGATAATAAAAATATTAACGTTTTGTCAGGTTCCACAAGAAAAAAAAATTGTGGATTTTTAAATCGGCATGGAATTTTCTAGCACAGGCGATTCGGTACATGGGAATTGGCGGTATGGGAGTTTTGTCATAGTATCATTTTTCCGGACACTATTTGCTGGTCGGTATTTCAATGTTGAGTGGTTTAGTTTTTTTTTCCTGGTCATGCAATAAATGGTGTTCAGAGATCTGTGTCTCCAAGAGTATAGTTAGGTTGAGAAAAATATGAAAACGAGTGGTTTGCCTATGTTGGTTAATTGGTACTCAAGTGCTCGTTTTTTTTTCAGTGCATATCGATACATTAAGAATATAAATTGCCCAGCCAAGATCATGTATGTTGGGAATTTTCGTTCCTTAGGAAAAAGTTTTTTGTTAGGTTGTGGTTTCTAATTGACCCTGAGCTATCTTTAATTGAAATTTTCAAACAGTTGGAGGTGGCTGAGATGAATTCTTCGAGTCTTTTCGAAAACATTTTTGGTGTCCTCCAAATTTTAACATAGTATCTTAGTGAAATTATCATAAGTGATTTTTTTTGGCTCTTTGCCACTTCCCACAATCTTTCGATTTGCTTTAATCAATGAAACTTGGCGTGGTGACCAAAAGAACAATTATGAACAGTTTTTTTTTGTACCATACATAGTATCGAGGGTTTAGCCATTATAATACGTAAAACAATTATATACAAAAGAAAATTTGAAAAGTGGTGGTGAATAGGAGCTATTTTTGAAAAAATTTGAGTCGATGAACGTAGTTCAGAATTTTTTAGTAGGTCGCGCTGATTTTCTGTGTTTTTATTTTCAGGAAAAGTATTTTTCCAGGAAATACTTTTCGCGGTATGACTTTGGATTTCTTTTTAAGTTCAACTCATTATTTCCTTTGTTAAAAGGAAGGCAATCTCCAATATCGAACAGTGAAAGTGTAAATGTCACGAAAAATGTGATCGACTTTAAGTTTCGAAAATGGAATTTGTTATCGAATTTCCCAGCGACATAAAAGTTTTAACTATTGATCCTGTTTTCTCAAATAGGGTAATTCCATAAAAAAAGTGTCAAATATTTCAGAAATTCAAGGAGCTTTAAGGCCATCTATTTTTTTCTTTGAAATTCGAAAATTGAGATTTTTTCGAAAAATATCGTCCGTATTTTTTAACTGTTTACTTGCGTTCATTGACTCTTTTCGAACAGTCTGTTGGCTATTTTCTGTTGAGCGGTTTTTTTCAACTGAAATATTTATTTTACATCCAAAAGTTTTTGTTAATTAGCTTAAGTCTTGTTGAGGTTTGTAAAATTTATAATCGTGAAGCGAATGAGGTTATAATTTTTCATTCAGTTTATTTTGGCCTTAACTAATCTGGGTTGTTTTGTTTTGTTTGAGAGGTTGATTTCTAATGTTGATCTTTTTCGGTTTGTCGATGCTCCTCAAATTTTTTTTATTAGAGAGAGATGATTATAGAGAGCATATAACTTTTGATTAAGTTAGTCTACCGGGTTAGTTTTGAGGGTGAAACTTCAATAACCTATTGTTCGGACCAATGAAAATTAGAAGAATTTTGTCTTCCGATGTGTTTGTGTTTTTTCGTTTTCATTGTTTTCCCCGCATTTTCCTTGTTTTTTACGTAGTAAAAAATGAATTTGCATGTTTTTATATGGTGTCTTGTTTTTCTTGTCATTTGTCGACAAAAGTTATGTCTTTGTTCCAGTCCACCCTCCTTAATTTTTTCATAAATGCAATACAATAAAGTCTAATTAAAATGACTTTCATATTATACACTGCAATAAATTGTGTCAGCGTGAACTGGTCAACAAATTTTCACAACCTTTCTTTCATGCGAAATGCGGCGTGAGCAATTTTTGAACAGCTTCATTTTGTAATTTCACGAGGGGGGTGCTAACTGGAAACGAGCTAAGTTGTTGCCCAATTTGACTGTTTTACTATGACTGTCGAATATGCTGGCGGCTCTTTTTCCTCCCCCCCCCCCCCCCCCACCTGCAAATTTTTATATTTGAAGTTAGTGTCCACTTTGTCCGATTGTCATGAAAATTGACATGCAGGCTAATTAGGCCATGACAAACATATTTGATCTTCATAATTAACCTTGTAAAACCACTCGTTAGACCATAAAATTCATGTTTGAGTGAGGTGGGGGGGGGGGGAAGGAAAAAGAGCCATGCTGGCTTTCGTTAGATCCTTTTATCACAGCACGCACAAAAAACGAGACTAGTTTGTATTAGGAAATAGAAGAAAAAAAGAGTAGTTAGCCAATGAGTTCTAGATTTGCAGTGAGAAAAGATATTATACAGTGAATACAAGTGGCAATATCGTTGTCCTTAAACAGTTTAGTCGATCAAAAACTACAGCTTATAAGGTTAATTAGGTTTTTTGGAAATGGTTGTTGTTACAGTGCTGATTTAAATTAACCGGACAAAACAAGTTAAACTTGAAATTAAAAACGCCTTTTTCTCAAATTGGGTTGAGTTTAGGTGAAAACTTGTGAAGACAAAACTTGCTTAAATTTTTAGCAGAATTAATATGGTGTACGTGGAAATCAATGAGAAGCTAAAATCCGACGTTTAAATGAGCAGTTTTAGGTTAATCAACTCCGTTCATATTCGTTGACCGATAAGAAATTTGGTCGAGAATAAAAATTTGGCAGAGAAACTAAAAAAGTCGCTTAAGTTTTTTAAACTTTCATTGAGGAAAAAGTGACTTCGACTGAGTTGAAACTTAAGAAGCTTGACATCAGTTGTTTTGCTTTATCGTACTGTGAACTGATTTTATAGCACGTGACTTTTTCTGCGGCATAACAAATGCATCAATTTCGTTTTTAACAAACTTGCTGGCTTCTTCAAAAGAAGGAATTGAATTCCGATTTTATCAAAAGAAATTACGAAAATAATTTTGCTGTTGGTCGAATGAACAATGTCGGGTCTGGAGGTTTTGGCGGCGACTGGCTTGGTGGCAGCCTATGGCGGAACTATGTACGGCTACTACAAATTCCTCTGCTGGCTCGAGGGTCCAAGAAGACGCGAGATCCATCCAGGAGTCTCTTCATGCGTCTCAGATGACAGTCATTTTTACTCTGGACTCCTAAATGGGGGAATCCTAGATGAGGAAGTGATGCAAGAAATGGACCTGGATGTCTCGGTTCTGAAATATATGGAACCTGAAGATAGAGAGAGGTATGTAGATGCAAAGCTGAGAAGTATTTCAATCGCAAAGAGGAAAAAAATACCCAGACAAATATTCTGTGAAAATAAGTTGGACTCGGGGAAAGGGGACGTCACTGCAGTTCAGTCTTGTCAAGTGGATTGTGAGTTGAAAGCATGCTCGGAAGACGACGGAGCGAAAGCTTGGAACGTATCGGAGGATTCGAAAGAGGAAGAAAGTACGGAAGAAGATCTATTGAAGGCAGATCTGGGGAAAGTGGAGTTGTCAGATTTGAATATTAGGTCGGCCCGTTTGTTCTACGCAGAAACTGAGAACTTGGATCCCCATACTACACATTGTTGAAAAAGTCCCACCTAATTGGTTGAAAATTATGCTCTTTTCAAGTTCCCGCCTCTAATTTCTGCTGAAATTCGGCTTACTAGCCGATCTAAAATGAGTTTTGCGCTAATAAATCATAATGAAAAAAGTGTGTGTGAAGGAGTGAACAGATTTGAACATCAATTTATTGGAAAACTTGGCGATTCAATTTTGCCAGGGGATAAGAAATTGAAAAAGAGCTTAAACGTGAATTTGTTTAGTGCGCTTTTTTGTACCTAGCACCTAGCGCAGATTTTGCTGTTAGAATAAACCCTTAAACTCGTCCAACTCATCTTAGATAAACAGGGTCTCTTTTTAAGCACGAAGTTTTTTCCATTAAAGAAATTGTATTTTGCAGACGGCAATATTTTTAAGTTAGTAGCTTTTTGGGTGTCACTGGCTGCCAAGGTTTTGTTCGCTCGATAATTACTAGCTTCTTTGAACATCCAAAAAAAATCAAATTATTAGCTTGAAGGAAACAAATGTTTAAAAAAGCCCTTCCATTTATTTTAGTGCTTTTAGCTTGTGTTTCAGTTCTCTTACATGTAAAAGTTTTTGTTTATTCAAGTTTAGTTCATTTTATATGAAACAGAATTTCTTTTATAGATATTAACCTTGAAATTTATGTTGATTTGTACTCTCAAATATGCAGGCTATCAATTTATTGAGTAATGAAAATCGAAAACGTTTCTTTTCCGGAAAACTGAAATCTTTCTTGTTCTACTTCGTGTCAAAACTAATTTTTTGTAGCCTTTTCATTCTATCATTGTACTATTGAAGCAGTGATTCAAACCCAAATAATATCTGCTTGGAGGGAGCTTTATAAAGGCGGCGCAAGTGTTTCTTATGCTGGTTGTTGTTATATAAATCAGGAAGCTTAATATCGGGGTAGATGACTTTATAGATCTCTAGATCTGCGTCATTCACATTCAGAGGCATTTAGAAAACACGCCGCTATTGCAATAAGTTAAACAGATTTTCAATTTTGGATCTAACTAATTCCACGCTTTTGCAAGATTCTCTTCTAAGTAAAATTCGCATATGCTTAACGGTTGAATTAGTTCTTAAGAGGTTGGAAATGCGTTACTAGGTACCCGAGGTAGGTGTTAGGGGGGGGGGGGGTGTGAATAAGCGGGTAGTTCAAGAGATCTTTAATTTTTGTATTATAATATTTCAAGCATTCTACTCTAAATTTCTTTGAAAAAAAGAAAGAGTCGTGTCGCATCACCAATTGTTGATTTAGATTTGAAGTCGGAAATAATTTCAATCGGGATATTTTGCTTGAATTAGAAGATACTTAATTGAAAATGCTTGAATTCAGGGTAAGGTAAACCAATTTAGGTGACGGACCAGGAATTTTCTGAAAGCATAGAAAATTGAAAGGAAATTAAAACAATTCATTTGTCCTATTTTTATTGTTTGATATAGTCAAATGCACGTTTCAAATAAAAGAAGCTGAAGTCAAAAAATATATGATCAAGACATGGTTAAGTAATTTTGGCTCTTTTCCAGTTCCCCCCCCACCTTTCAGAATACCGAGTTTTATGTTCGTTTTACGTGTTATTACGGCTAAACGCGTGATGTTATGCTGTAAAGTATGAAGAACAAATCTGTTCAGAATTGTCGATTTGTTCACCACGCCAAATTTCATTAAGATATAACAACGTTAAATAGTTTTTTCGAAATTGAATTTGAAAGGGGGGGGGGGAACTGGAAAAGAGCCGTAATTTTTTATACTGCTAAATTTTGTTCACGTCGATGTTGTTACACGGTAGCGTTAGACTAAGTTTTATTTTGAAATTGAGGATTTTTTGCTTGATTAAGACAAAACTCCGGTGTTAATCGGGTAATGTTTCACTCTTAAGACCTAATTCCCTCTATTGTCAATTTAACGCCTTAATTGTCTCACTAAAATAATTATAATTGATAACTTATAAGTGATGGACTGAACGGTCGGGTCGAAAAGTAATTTGGGAATCATTTGGACTCTAATTAGCGATGTTTTCTAACGGTTAGACATTTTAAGAACAGTCATTAGTGGCATTGACAATTGGATTCTTCTTCTGGATATCAGAAGGAAGACAAAAAAATTACTATCGAACCGCAAGTATGCGAAGGTCGCAACATTTGTTGGCTTCTTATGTCAAAATAAGACCTAATTTTTCTGAATCTTTCTGCGGAATAAAACATGTTACTTGATCCAGTTTTATCGAAATTATATATTTTGAAAAAAAATTGTCAAGCATAAACAAATCTGGAAGCTCAAAAAGCTTTAACATGATATATTTTTTTTTTTCGAAATTTTTAGTCACTATTCTTCGGAATCGTCGAGCTTTACTTGGGCAACCATCTGTTGTCCATGTAACTTATTCGACCGAAACTTTAAAATCCGAAAAAATTGAAACGTAAAGGCTCTATTGGTTGAATCTAAATGAAGCCGAAGAGTTTTGCTACCCAATTCAACTACCATCGCGGATTTTTTCATGCTATTTTAAGCGGTATGATAAAAATAGGCTATCAACTTATCCAAGTTATATTAATTTTTTAATTGTATTAAGTATCAATAAACGAAATAATTTACCACTTAATGAGGTAAATTTTTGTCTGGAAAACAGTCATAAGCGTTCATGCTCAATTTTGAGTTTTTGCGGGTTGACATTTGATTTCTTTTGAATTCTTTGGAATAAAAACTTACTCATAGACCCAGTTTTCTCTTATTGGGTTGGTTGCAAAAGAAAAGTGCCAATCTTCAAAGATACTTGAAATTAAAAGAGCTTTAAGGTGACGTTTTATTAAAAGAGCTTTAAGGCGATGAAAAGAATAAATTGCTCAATTAAATCGGTTTCGCTGAGCTAAAGTAGTTTTCGAACTTTCTGTTGACCATAATTTTTTTTAGTAGCACAGGCGCTCAGGCATGTCGATTGGGTTGACTGAGTTTTGACTGAAAATGGCTAGAATTTGAATAACGTGTTCTTCCAATTTGTTTTTTTTTGTACTCAGTATCAGGTAAACGAATTTTTTGGCTGGCTGAAACTGCAACCTACTAGAATAATGGATGAAAATTTTTGATTCGAGTGGGACTGGTTTTTAAAATTTTGATACGAGTTAAGGTTGATACAATTGGCTTCTCGATGGTTAGTTTGTTATTCATCACCAAAAAAAAAATTAAAAAATTCGGTACTGAAGTTGAAAAAATCTGTCGCGTAATAATCTTTCGTTTTTTTTCTTGAGTTCTGCCCCTGAAGTACCTCATTCCAACCCAGCCGAGAGACTCGCCCTCATTCATTGTGTTTTATGGGCTTATATTTTGTGCCCAATACTTTTTTGGACCGTTTTAGAAGCATGTGTTTAGGCACTTACATAAAAGGTCACACTCAAAGTGAATGATGATTGTCAAAATAGATAGATTGGTTGAACAGAGCGAAGCTGAAGTTCGCAAAAACGAGACAAAAAAGTCAAAAAGTGCTTTCACAATGCAAGATGATAAAAAACGGTTATTTAGATTTTGTGCTCTCCATAACACAGCTAGGACAGTTATCCCAGTCAAGAAGTCGCATAAGGAAAATATTCTTTCAATTCTTCGATATGATTCACTAAAGATCTAACGTTCAATTGCAATAAGTTGACCCAGATTTATGCGACTTCTTTGGGACCAGATGAGAACCATTCCTAATGTCGAAAAGCTCTCCAAGTCCTCCTATTACCCCTTTTTGCAAAAATAACGGTCTCCGACGACAAAATTTCAAACGGCAGGTTATTGAGTTTTAGTTCGAAAAATGGCTTTTTGTATCTTTTTCAGCGGAATGAAACAAATTACATATAGGCTCAATAATATGTTATCGATATGTTATGTTTCACTAAAGATGTAATACAACGACCCAGATTCAAGTATAATATAACGACCCAGGTTTCTGCTGATCCTTGAAACCAGATGAGAACCCGTCCTGATTCCACTGATCCCTTTAACTATCCCTCATATGGTAGCTAGTAATGACTCCCCCTTTTGCTAAAGGAAGGGACTGTTAAGGAGATACTGAGCCGCCATTGGGAATTTTTCATGGTCGGCTTTCCGTTTATAGAAGATCGGGCACCAAGAGTATGTGGTTATGGTTTTTCTTTTCAGAGGTGAAATTCGTATTCATTAGCACTCGGTTTTTTGCCGTGCATCTTGAAAATCCTACTATTATAATCTCTAGGCCATTGTGAGGCGGTATACATTGAGGTTTTAGATAAACCTCCTATCTAGACATCAGTATTAATCAGATAATCTGTGTCAGTGAGTGAAATGAGCTTATAGGTTATTTCCTGTGCAGTAAAGTGTGGGAGACTGTCTTCGTTTGGGCCGTTTTTTGATAATTTCTTGAATTTTTTAAAGCTTTTTCTTTGTCGGTCACGGCTAAACTGCTAGCCATTATACTTTTTGACTCTGGTATATCAGAACTTGTACTCTATTTAGATCAAGCTGTTACTTTCGTTTACTTTCCTAGGGTCGCGTCAGTCCCTGTTAACTTTCTTTGGTCTCGCCACGGTTCACTTTCTTTCGGTCGCACCGGTCGTGGACATATTGCCGCAGTCTGCTAAGTCTGGAAATACCAAATTTTGGTTGTGACGGTCTGAAAATATCCATTTTCTCTCGCGGCAATCTGGAAATACCAAATTCTGGTCGCGATCGTCTGATTATAAAACTTTAACCTCGAACCGGCACCTAAGGTACTCGAATTGTTGCAGACATTCCGTTTAATTTTGCTGATTTCCAAAAACACAAACTTAACAATTGTTTATCGCGGTTAACAACTTTTTAGTTTTGACTCCAGGACATCAATATTTTTAAGATGATATAAAGCCTATCCGCGAAACATTTATTTTCCAATCAATTTATCTGCTCTTGGAGTTATCTGGTAATACACCGCACGCCTCTTCGTTGAGTTGGCCAAATGAATTGACATAACTAATTTTATTTTCATTTTCTCAGAAATGTTTTTTATATTATCGAGAAATGTGTTCTTTTTTTAACCTATCCCGGTCTTTTGGTGCTAGATAAAATTTGCAGATCTTTATTTTTTTTTAAACTTATCTTTACTTATCCGCTTACGGTGCTTGGTAAAAAAGACCATCTGTGTTTAAGATGACAAAGGAGCGTTAAAATATTTAAATTGAACTGTTCAAATTTGAGCGGCTCATCTTTCTCACAAATACAATTGGAGAGTTGTGTGAGTCTCGTTTGAAAGGTCCATCAAAAACAATTTTTGTCTTAGCAGCTGTCGTCTTATTTGCCAGACCCCCAGTCTTTTTTCGTGATAGTTTGTAAAAACGATCCTTGTCCTGTTAAAGAATCGGCCCATAAGTCTTGGTGCTTGGTAAGGAGAAAAGACATTAGGATAACATGACTTTAAGAGCACATATGAGAGTTAATAATATGTAAATTGAACTGGATTTTACGCAATTTCTATTTCTCAGAAAAATAATTGAATTTGCGTGTGGCGTCGTCTTACAGACCCAATAAAAGAGGTTGTCGTCTTAACAGCTGTCATCTAATTTACCGTACACCATTAAGTCGCATCTTAATCACCTAAAGTCTTCTGTTATTTATTATTTGAACAATTTTTGTAAATATAACTATGGTGGCCGTTCAATAAGACGACAACTGATTTTGGTGGGTTTTTACAACTCTACACGCAATTATCTACATTGTATTTCGAGAAATTTAAACCGTTAATTTTGAACTGCTCATTTTGCATCTAATAACGCTTAATTTTCGTCCCAAGGTCTTGTCGTCGTAATAGCATGTCGTCCTATTTTTCTAGCACCTATAACGGTGCATATTCATAGGTCCCAAAATGAAAAATCAGTCCCATAGCTCCCAAAATAAAATAAAAAGCAGTCGCATAAGTCTCAATTTTTCTCAATTGGTCAAAAGACTAAATTAACCGAGTCTCGGCTTAAGGTCGTCGGTGGGCCGGCGATAACCGGCTCTAATTTTTGTATAGAGTCCTACCCTCTGTTGACAGGCTAGCAGCACGTTGGCGCGGTTGCGGTGGTCCCTATTCAGCAGCTTGAGTTTATGCTGCTTGAACAGTAAACAATCAATCCATAAATTCGTTTGCTCAAATTTCAACAAATCAGAATAAAAGAAAATAAATTTTGGGGCTTATGCGACTGATTTTTTATTATGGGAGCTATCAATATTGGGAATAAGCAGAAATATCAGAATGATCCAAGTGCAGAATGGGTCCAAGAACAGCAAAACAGAAAAATTTTGACTTAAATTGGTTTATACGGCTAATTGATAAAAGACAACGAATAACTTATGCATGAATTGACTAAGTTTTTTTTATTGATTTTTTTTTTAAAATGCTTGATTAAATTACTCAAATTATGCATAAAATGTTCGTTGCTTTGGTTTTATTGACATTTCTGATAATTAATTTACCGATTAGCTTATAAAAGTTGATACTTTTCTGTTCTTGGACCCATTCTGCTTTTAGACTATTTTGCTTATTGACTGGCCACCGAATATTGGGATCTATGGGAATTCTCCCCTATAACTAAGGCACCGGAAATCAAGCCGACGGGACTTTTAGCCGAATCGTAAAACTAAGGACTTCAAGCCGAAATTTTTGTCAAAAAGTGATATAATGAGATTAATTTGAAATTTATTTGGAATAACTTCTCAATTTCATAAGCTTTCTTTAGAAGTTATTGGATTTTTTAAATTAATTTTGAGCCTTTAATTTTGATGTTTAGGAATATTGAAAATTAAAACCATTGTTAAAGGGGTTTTTCATGTTTTCATGTGTATAATTTATGCATTTCAAAATCCGGCTGATCTAATTATCTGATACCATTCTTAAGTTGTGTTGCATTGTTATGAAGAAGGCTTGTTATGATCTAAACTAACCTAAATTTTCGAAAACAAATATTTTAAAGTTGAGAAAATAGTGTTTTGAGGTGCTTGAAGGTTTATATTTCGTCTTGAAGTCCCTTCGGCTTGAAGTCCCGTCGGCTTGTTGTCCTAGACCCTATAACTATGACTTCATCATTCAATGTGGGTTGTGTCTTGATGTTTATCGTTCTTCATAACCATGCAACACAACTTAGAGCAAATTTCCTTGCATTTTACTGGTATTATAGTATTACAGTAACAGTTACCGGTATTGCCACTTCTAAAAACGCATATAGTTGCAAGCGAATGTCTTACGCTTATTTTGAAGATAACTTTGAATGCTGGTTGAATTCGTTTAGCAAGTTCGGCTCAGAACTTGTTACATATGAAATCTACTCGAGCGTGCTGGAGGATGAAAAGATTCAAGATAGAAAAGAAATGACAATTTGGTCCATGTTTGGCAATTTCAAATGCCACAACTGCCGGTGGAGCTGGAGCTCTACGCAATGCAGCACGGAAATAAGTTACGGCTACAATGAGCTCAGAAATCGAGCCGAACTGGTAGTTGAAAAGGAATTTGGACAAGCGTGTCGGCGATGCAACAGATTTGGTTTACCTGTTTTTGACCAAGAAGCAACTGACAAAGCGATTTCAAAAGCAGTCGAACGCATCAAGAAAGTCATGTATAATTTGACAGCGCCTGGAAATGATTCGTCTGATCGACATTCGCGAGCGAGAGATCGGAAGAAACCCCATGATTCAATGAGATGTGAAGCTTGTATGGAAGGAGCCTGCAGTTATGGTAAATCCTTCGGCAATGCTTCTGCATCCAAATCAAGGCCGTACAATTTTGACGATAGGTATCACGGAACGTTGACGAAGACCCGTTGGAGCTTTTTCTACGGAGAACAATTTGGGCGAACTATCCCGATTCCCAACGGCAAGTCCAAAAAGTCGGAAGGAGGCGAGGACAACATTAAAGCAAACAGTTCAACCGAGTCTAAAAGAAAGAAGAACATGGGAAGAAAAAAGGCGCCAAAAGAACAGTCCAGTTGAAAATTAATCGAAGACCCTCTCTACACTCTGCTGCAAGGTCTTATTCAATTTAAAGTTGATTAAAAAAAACGAATCAGATTTTAGTGCACCATATCTTGTCTGAATAAAAGACTAGTTAAGTCAATTGATATAGTCAACTATAAAGAAAGAAGAGCGGTAAATTAGCACATAGCTACAAGAAAATGCACGATGTTTTTATGGGACTGGATAAAATGAGGCATTTTGCTTAATTGAGCATCAAACTGACTTTTTTCTCCTTTTTTGTCAGTTTTCTGCGCATAGTATATATAAAAAGAATAACAAATGCCTTATTAATTGTCGTTTTTTTGCACTTTTTGCATTTTCTAGCTCGATTCAGCAATCGGGGTATCAGCCCTGTATTTGGATGTAGAATCAGTCCAAAATTCCAATGAAAAGTATCAAGAACACTAAACAATGCAATGATATGGAACCTGGTAGCCACTCAATGTATTTGTTCAGCTGCTCTTTTCAAGTAATAGTAAACTTGATAAAAAGCCTGAAATCAAAACATACCACCAGTATTGATGAAGTAAGTTTTATGCTCCTGATAAAAAGCTGCTATGTAGATGCTCCTTGTCTAAGGTATCTTACAAATCTTTCACTTATCAGTGGTGTTTTTCCCGAATCTCTGAAATATGCAAAAAATTTAGCTTTACATAAATCTAAGCGAAAACTGGATCTGAATAGCTACTGCTCCATTTCACTTTTATGCATTTCTAGCGAAATTTTTGAGAAGGTATACACTCAAAATTGTTTAGTGACCTAAGAAGGTTTGGAGTCCACTATGAATGCCAATTCGGTTCCTGGAAAAAAATTTGCTACAATTGATGATCTAGCTGAATTAACAAAAAAAAATCAAATTAGGAGTAGATAAAAATATTAAATGCAGTTTTTTATAGATCTTAAAAAAGGCTAAGCTTTTGATACACTTGACCACAAATATCTGCTGAAAAACAGATAGTATTGGGATAAGAGATATATGCAACCCTTGGTTTGAAAGTTATCTATCTGAACGATATCAATGTGTTTTCGTGAATAATTGTCAATCTGGTTAGTTGCCTGTTAAAACGGTAGTCCTTCTCCCTCAGGGATCAGTCCTCGGCCCCCTCCTTTTTAAATATATACTAAAAATATGCCTGCGATAGCATCACATTCGTATGTTTAACTTTTCGCAGATGACCCAACGTTAGTTGTGACAGCTCATTTTTACAAGATTTCCAGGATGATTTATCAAAGATGGCAGCATGGCTTTAATACAATAAATTAACCTTGATTTCTGATAAAAACAACACTGATAAGTTTTGAAGAAATCGAAGTGCTTCAAATCTCTTTGTTGAATTTCAAACTGATACATTTCACCCTAAATTTTTTCGCAAATGTTTCGGTGTTTTTGTAGACCAGAAACTTACATATATAATTCATATATAGAAAAATCAAAATTAGGTTGACATTGCGGTGTTATCGAAAATGAAACTATGTACTGAAAACTTTTTTGCTAAAATTTTACAACACAAATATTAAACCAATCGTTCAATATGGCTTATTTCAAGATGGAGAAACAAATTATGAAACACAAAATTCAATCTTAATGTGGTAACGTAAAATTATAAGAGTTATTGATTTCAAAAGAAATTTGGAAACCATTACCGAAACTTTTTACAACAGCAATTTTTTAACAGTCCATGAGCTGTAGATATAAGCTTTGCCTAAATTCTGCTATCTATCTGTTAGTTACCAACATCCTATTGTTTTTTTATTCTTTATTTTCAAAAGAAATCTTTTTCATGTAACGCACGGAAGTCAGAAGTGCACACTTATGTGCATCCTTTTTGCATGAATAAAAGAGAAGCATGCTCATTAACAAATAGAGGTGCCAGGCTGTTGAATATTTTGAGTGATACTAGTCTGTTGCCAGAAAACCTCGAAAACATGTCGGAAAAAAAAGATCAATTTAATTTTGCCAATAACTTCAAGAGACAATTACATTTTTGGAAATGTTGAATTAACAAAGCAAATTTTTCAATCAATTTTTTTGAAAGTAATTTACTAAACAAAAAATACGCAAATCTGTTTAGTTGACGAGATAGGACGTTTTCTTCTTCTCGTTTTTACAATAATAATATAATAATTAATAATACTTATATTATTAATATTTTCACTTGTTCCAATCGTGCACAAGTTAGACAATTTGTGGGCATTGAATTTGCCCTTGATATATCCTCTTCAATCATTGCCTAGTGTTGATAATTTGATATGGTCAAATTATTATAAAATGCATTTTGTTTTTCATTTAATTGATGATTGGTTACATCTGTAATGATGAAAGTGATTTGGAGAAATTAAATTTTTTCTTTCAAAAATTTTCATTTAAAATTTTTTTAATCATTTCGTTCAAAAACTCTTTTTCAATCAATCTTGCTGTACCATTTTGAATTTTTGATATGCCGATTTTTTTGTGGCAGGAGTTTTCGTGTAATATGGTGTCCGAAAAATAAGGCGGCAGCCGTTAAGACAACAGCCGTTTTCGATTGGACTTTCACGCAATTCTGTTACTAGTATAAAGCTAATTGGTCGTCTTAATGTCTTGTAGGCTTAATAGCCTGTCGTTTGATTACCCTGGCACCGTTTAATATTCCCTCTGTTGATTCAATAGTACTGTTTCCGAAAAGGTCCTACAAAATGAACAGCGAATAAGATGCAGCACGGTACCAATGGTATAGAGGGTCCGGTACAAAAGACGGGGGGAAAGTAAGACAACTTGACATTAAGACGACAAATGAGCGTTAAAACTTTAACAATGAACAGTTTAAATTTATGTTGATTATATTTCTTTTAAATACAATTTGGAGAATTGCGTGAAGCGTTGACTTGAAATTTTCTGTTATTTTTTTTTGTAAAAGGCTGAATGAATTAGTGGAAAAACTGCAATAATGATACATATTAACAAGTGAAGTAACGTTAAAACTAAAATTTAATTACGTTTAACTTCATTTCTCGCTCACTATTTTCACTCTAATTTAAACTAAAAAGTCAAAGTTCCCAACCCAATTTTTATTTTTCTCGACACAGAATTTTTTTGAATGTTAACTTAAAAGTTAAATGTGATACATCACTAGACGACTTCCGATGATTTTTGTCATACCTAATTTGGATTTCTTTAACTATTCCCAGCTTGCAAAAGGGGGAGTTTCGTTACTAGGTACAAAATTTACATAGCTGAAGAGATCCCCTGATTTTGCCAGAAACAAATCAGAGAAAGCAAATAAAATTAAAACCAACACGAAGACAAAGCTACTCGAAATTTTCAAAGTTCGGAAGAGTAAGGAAAAAGCTGTCTATGCCATTTCTCTTATCATCTAACATTTTTTCGTGCAATGTACAAAATGCTTTTTGGAAAGGCAGCAAAAAGAGAATGTTTGCACAAAACATTGGGTAAATTTCTTCAAATCTGGGCTTTGTTAGCTAGTTTCTGCTGAGCCAAAGCTTATTTTTCTTCTGTAATATCATTTCACAATTCCAAGATCGGAAGATTGAATATAATGAGAATAATACTAATGAAAATGAGAATCACGATGGCTTCGAAAAAAAATGAAGGACTTTGAAGGATCTGTAACCTGCTGACAGAACCGGTTAATGTAAAATCAAATAAGGCGAACTGTTGATTAGAATTCTCAAAAGAATCGCGAAAATTTGAAAAAAATCATATAATTCCTTTCTATGGAAATCAAAATAATAATCATGATAATAACATTATTAATAAATTGTTTCCAAGTAAAGTCAACACGAACAGATTTTTTTATTTTTAAAACATCACTTAAGATAGCGGCATAATTGTTATTGATACCATGAGAACTTAGGGGGAAAATTTTGGATGAGAGCCAAACTTATCACAAAAAAGAAAGGTTAACATTTTACCATTAGGCAGAAATAGCAATGGGTGGCTTACCAGAATAACAAAATCTAAGAAAAAATGTTGACGAAAAACCATGAAGGAGGTAGTTTCAGATTTATCATACTTTATTATTTACTAAACACATTGTTTATCAGGTCACTATTAGCTTGAATATAGTTATCGAAAAATTGATGAGAGAAATTGTTTAGTTCCTGGTTTTTGAAATTTTTCATCATTGCTGTGAATTTGAGGAACAAAAAGGGCAACCTATTGAGGAGGACACGAGTTTTAGCAGCAATCGAGGTCTTTGATGGAAACTTTGAGTGTATTGCAACAGTACTTCCTCGTTTTTGTTTTGACGAAATTTTTTGGTTGCATTGTTTTTAGTAATTACTTTCTGTAAATTTTCAGATTCGTTTTCATTCCGTATATTTTTGCTCTGAGTTTGTAACAGTTCTAAAATTTTATTTTCTAGTCTTACTTGTTTGATTGATTCAATTTTTTTTGGAGCACAAGGCTTCAATAAGACGTTTCAGTAGCATTTCGAGGTGTTCCATTTTTTTTCAGTTGATGCGTAAACGAGGACTCTATACTGTAAAATTGGCTAAACAAAAGTTTCAAAGGCCAAAAGAAGCTGCTTTTCGGTCAAAATTTGTCGGTCTCTAAAAACGTCCACTGTACCGGCACACTTTTTTAAAAGACGTTATGGGGCTTTCGAATGTTAACTTTTCATCCATATTTATTTCAAGATTTTTGAAGTTTCCTTTAGCCGGAAATGGTTGTTTCTTTTGCAAGTTTTCAAACATTGTTCCTGTTTCTTTTATGTTTATTGGTTTCAAATAAAAAGATATGGTCGAATGCGAATCAGTCTTTTGCATGGCAGGAATTTTTCTGCTTCAAGTCTGTAAAAATTTTCAAAAAAGCTGATCAAATTTTTCATAATAAAGTTCCGTTGGGTATGTTTTTCCGGAGTCAATATTTTTTTCCAAATTTCGAAGAACTCTTCATTGTGAGGTTTGCTGCGTCAACCTTTAATTTGTTTTGATAAAATGCCTTTTGTTTTTAGCTAAATTTTTTGTTACAGTAAATGATTGCAATTGATAGTTTTGCGCGATTCTGATGAATTACACCTTTTGAACTCGTTGAGCGATTAATCTTTTTCATGGCCGCGTTTCTTCTTTCATTATCAATTTATTTTTTCGCCGTTCCATGTAGATACTTTTTTCGGGAATAATCAAACCCTTTTTGCATTTTGTCATTAACAGTGTTTCAATGGTCATTGCTTAAGTGCTTAATTTCAATGTTAGGGTGCCGCAATTCAAATTGCAGAAAAAATTGTCAAAAAGAGATGCACTTGATTAATTTTAACTTACTCATAGAAATAGATTGCATCTTGGTTTTAAGCTGTCAAAAATAACTTTGTCTGCATTGAAAAATTACCACTAATTTTTCTTTTATTAATTGTATCAATTGCAGTGCTTTATAAGGTTGAGTAACGTCGATTTTTGGTTTTTTGTAAGCCCTCAGTGCTGTTCAAGAAATTAACCACTTGTTTAACAAAATACCTTGAAGCATTTGCTCAACTTTGTGTTTTGAAAATAGCAGATATGCTTTGTGCACGTCTGCGGTTTAAATACACTTTCATTTGAAAATAGTTTTTCCATGGTTGGAATTTTACTAACTCCGATTTTGTCTTTTTGTTTCTTCTTTTCATTTTTCATTATTTCTTTGCTTCATTCGGTATTTACACGAGCAAACGTTGTGTTATAGTATGTTATAGTATGAACTTATTGTCATTTTGAAAGTGTTCGTTAAGTACAGCTAATGCTAAGGATATTAACACAGACTATTATATTACAAATAGCACTTTAGTTCACGAAATCTTGTATCTGTAGCGTAGAGGTAGGGAATGAGACCTGCCACAAAAGAAGCGGGTTCGAACCTGGGCAGGGTCGGATGTTTTAACTGAACTTTTTCGTATACTAGTTAAATGCGTCCGCTCTATAAATTGAGGCATGTTTGTTGGTAATTTTTTTTCAAAGTGATTGATACTGCTAATGCGTCATAATTGGCTTCGGTCACTTAGCAATTATGTAGACTCATAATTGGCGTGCGTCTTTTAAAAAATTTTGTAGACTCAAAGTTTTACTTATTCAGTTTTTCTTTGTAGCGTTATCGGTCATAATTTTGCTTTTGTATGCAAAGTGCAACTTCCCCTCTTTGTAAAAGTGTCGGCTTCTTCTTCTTCTTGGTATTTACCCCTGGTTCAAAAGGTATAACCTCCTTGGGGTTCCGGATGGGTCCGGAAAGGTGTCGTTTTATTGTTTATTGGCTTAATCGTTGTCTCATATTGCGACTTGTGTGTTTCTTATAAAATAAGATTCTCATGCGCTCGTTTGTGCGTGTATATTTTTGGAGGACTTGCAATTTCGAGTTACGGAATGCTTAATAGTTTCAGCCCAAATGCTGTTTGCTCGATTATTGTCGGCTCACTTACCGCTGCATAAATATTGTTTCGATGTTCAATTTTTTTTGTTTTTGAATATTTCAGGTTTGTTTGTTTCTATTTTTGTAAAACCTGTTTTTCTCGATGCTGGGACATTTTTTCGGAAATTTTTTAATGAGGCGACTCAAAAGTTTTTAATATGATATATACATCACTCTACCCATTTCCAATAATTATCTCGAATCAGGTATGTGGCATTTTTTATCTTAACATTTTCTTGCGATAATGAAACTTCTTTTGCCTTTTTGTCACTTTTTTGCGCAGTGCAGCTTCGTCTCTGTGAAATTAAACTAAGATCTTGTCCTTCCGACACACGATGGAATTTCAAATGCAAATAAAAAAATTAGTTCCTTTGGATCAGCTGATCAAGAGAAGTAGCGTAATCCACACACACGAGAAGTTTATAATCTTATAGGTTTTGTCATTATTGTTTTTTTTTGCTGCATAAAACCTTCAGCGAAAAGGATGTTGATAGGGTTTTCGTACTATCAAACAACGTTTTTTTATAAGAAACTTTTTTTCTTTATAAACTTTCACAGTTTTCTGTTTTCAATTCATATGGTGCAATTTTTTATGCGGTTTAGTTTCATTTTGGCTTCAAATTGCTTCATTTTCACAATCGTCTGCTTTACCTAAGCGATTTTATTGGTGCCTTAATCATTGCTGTCTGATGAGCCGTAATGATTGACTATTCAGAAGAAAACAAAAGGCAAACAAATCAGCCACTTAGAGTTGAAAAGGTTCCTTTTTTGCTAATACTGCGTTTGCTGTGTAACATTCCGATTCTTTGAAGTGTACTTGTCTGTAATATAATCATTTTTTGTTGCTTGCATTAATAGTTAAAACCATTTCAATGACATTGTTCTGTCCTTTTGGTACATGTGAGAAGCTAGTTAAAAGTCGATTGACGTAGTTCAGACTCTTATATAGTTCTTGATAATTTTTTTAACGTTTTTTAGGAAAAGTTTTAAAATGCTCTGATAGCAAAATAAGTGCACTCTTTCTTATAAACGTACGTATGAATGCCCTTAGATATATGTACTTTTTTGAGATCAATTCAAGTTCATTTGCTGAAGGTAGGCAAAATGCACCTTCCAATGATGAAAACTGAAATCGCGCAAAAGGAACGTGATTGTTTTCTAATTTCGAGAATGGTTTTCAGTTTTAGATTTCCCCGCGCAATAAAAGCGTTCCTAATAATTAATTTTTATCAAATTGGGTTGTTTTTATCAAAAAAAGTCAGTTATAAATTGCTCTTGAAATTCAAGGAGCTTTTTAGTTTGAAATTCGAAAGTTTAAGTTTTTAAAAAAAAAACAGGTCAGTTTTTAAGAGTCGATGAACATAGTTCAGACACTTATTTAGATTGCCATGATTTTTTTTCGTTTGTTTTCTCAGGAATTTAGTTTTTCGCGTTTTGACTTCTGATTTTTTTTAAGTTCAGTTCATTTTCTTGTTAAAATGAAGGCAAACTCCACTATCGAACAGCGAAAGTGTAAAGGTCACGGAAAACGTGATAGAATTCTAGTTTCGACAGTAGAAATTAATTATCCGGTTCCCCGGCGAAATAAAAAAATTACCTGTCGATCCAATTTTTTAGAACTCAGTTAATAATAAAGCGTTCTCAATTTTCATAGGGCATTAAGGCCATCTATTTTTTTCTTAGAATTTCTAAGGTATTTTTTTCTGTTTCCTTGCATTGATTGATTTTTTCCAACTGTATGTTGGCTTTGTTTAAGATAGGGCTGCAAATGGTCAGTCAATCGAGCACAATCGAGATTATGTTTTTAAACATTTATTATTCAACATCTTCATAAATAAAAGGAAATAAATGGTATTTGTAAGGCTCTTCTATGCGTTATTACATAGTTTCCACGTCACTGTTTGCAAAACTTTTTGCATACTGTTTGCACAGTATGCAAAAACTTTCATTTGATTGTTTGTGACACAGACAATACTTTTTTGGAAAATTGCCTGGGCTTTAATATGCTGCACTTGGCCCATTTTCATGATTATTCGGTTTATTTTCCTGGAAAAACAAAAAACTTACCCGATCACAAAGTTAAAATCTTCCCCATTTTCAGTGGAGGGAACAATGAGCATTATGATTGGATTCTTGATCAATTGTCTAAAATTTTTCAAATTTTGGTAACTTTAGTGATGTTAAAACGTAAACTGTGTTATGAGAGCACATATAGATACTCCGAGAAGCAGCTTCTAAGTATCTCTCATATTTGCCGAATAGGGGTCATGTTTTTCTTCATCTCAAGATACTTTCATGCACCTTTCAATCTAGATCACAATAAGGGTGGTTAAACAACCCCATGAATATGATGATCATGATGATGCCATCAACTCATGTTCTGTAGACATGTTCTTATTATGGTTGTGAGCCCAGATTTGATCACCCCATAAATACATTCATCCATAAGAGTTCGTACCAGTTTGTTGACTAGATGACTCATGACTTCGACTCTTTTGAATGGTCAAACGACTCTTCGAAATGATTTATTGGTCACATTAGTGGTCCAGGGTGTTTCAGGACTCGTAAAAATTTAGCAACTAATTGCTGTTTTCAGCGTCTGTATCTTAAGGAAATTAATGAATGGGGAGCGGTGGTGAAGTGGTTACGTCTCCGCCTCTCAATCGAAAGGTCGGATGTTCGAGGCCCACCATGATCAGTGCTTGTTGCTTGAAGGTCAAGCAACATTACCCAGCCCAGAAAAAAAAAACAGTTTTATTTTTGTTGTTTGTGAATTTGATTTGAGAGACTACCAAAATAGCTTTTTTTCACAAATCGCTCTTTATAGAGGACGGCGGCATGAAGCGGAACGAGCTGGCTTAGAACTGATGCAATGTGTCTCTAACTCTTACCCACCCATTCTGTTTCAGCTTTCTCGAAAAAAAAGATGAGATCAGCTCAGCTCTACTGATGCAAGAATATTGAAACGTGCTCGTTGCTTGCGGGTGAGGCAACGTTACCCAGCCCAGAAAAATAACCAAAAAAAATGCATGTAGTTCTTAAGCAGGGGCGCAACAGCGGTTCGCCGTGATGAGCTGTACAGCTCTTGTGTTGGTCCTTTCCCCCGTGGATAAATGGTCTTAATCTTAATCTTAACGTTCTGAATTGATTAACTCAATCTGAATGAAATAAACAGTAAAATACATTCATCAGGCAGTTGTTTGATTTCTGGTGAGGCTGAAGGTTGTTTTGTCCTGGATAATTTTCTCAGTCTGGCTGAACAATACATTCATGAGTTAAATGAATATTGTCATTAACTGTTCCTTTACAATTGACCTTTACGCGAATCGCCTTTAAAGGAATACTTGGCCGCACAAATATTTCCAACGATGGGAAACTACGTTTTTTTGCTTCAAATATGTTTCTACGTATTTTTTTCCAGAAATTCGTTGAAAAAACATCGTTCTCCAAACATTCGTGTTTTTTCTTTAATTTTTTCGGAAAAAGGTTAATTTTTTTATGAACTCACAATTTCTATGAACTTTGTTTGAATTATTATTTGTTTGATATGTTTTGATAATTTCGACAATAGGAATAATTCCAAAAAATTTCAATCTGGTTTTTTAATGTTAAAAAGGATACAAACGGTGCTTGAGAGCTTGAAGAAGTGCAGATGACACTCTACATTCTGGCGTTCAGGCAGTCAAATTCAGATAGGTGTTGGAAGCCACTGACTTAGATCAGTAGATCTCTTCACATGTCCTCGGGTTTACCCCTACTATGCTGGCGAGACCAGAATCTTGGCGCCAATGAATGTTAAAATAGCTGAAGTTTCTGTCTATGCTGACGACGTATTGTCTGAACTCGGCGTGTTCCTTGAGGTCTAAGGCGAGCTCCTGTTAATTAATGTAGCCGTGGGCTAGTGATTATTTCAGAATGAACATATGGATTTCAAATGTAAGTAGCTAGGTACATCATGTTTCTGGTAAACGAGCTGGCTCAGCGAAAGCATTTATGGTTGAAATGAGACAGAACGGTCAAAACTGCATAGCTCTCATGTCATTTTTTAAGTTTTTTTCACGCTCAATTTTGAATTTCGCTTTTCACATTAAATCAAATTCATGTGCTAAAGGAGAGGAAGGTAAATTACAATCTCCAGTTGCGAAATTGGAAATTGCTTGAAAATACTTTTAGTTTTTACCAATTGAACATGTTTTCAGCAGAATTTACCAATTTTCAGCAGAATTTACCAATTGAACATGTTTTCTCTAATTGTGTTAGTTTTTTTTAAAAGTTTAATCAAAAGTGATTTTTGATGTATGGAAATTTAAAGAACTAACGTGATGTATATTCAGAAATGTCCAGAAAATATTCAATTAGTTTTTCGGCTTCTTTGAGTTAATTGACTTTTTTTCAGTGTTCTGTTGTTGATGGCTATGTTCTTGTTTTTTCGATCATGGAACATGGGGAAGAATTTTGTATTCGGATGTGTTTTTGTTTTGTTTTTCACGCAAAATCAGGTTCCACAAAATTTTATCGGAACGGATCGAGTGTATTATCATATTTATGGTCTTTCAGTCGTGGTTTGAACAGTGTAATATTTTTTCCGAAGACATTTATTTTAAAAGACTTACATTATGTTTTGCTGATTACACTTGCGATTATCAAAGGTATCGAAACCGGGTACTAGACTTTTGTCCGTCAATTACTTTGTTCACAGGTCTCATTTGGAGTCATTTCCTGGTGGTACCTGGGTTTTAATGAATTCTATTTCTGAGAGACTGGCTCGTTTAGCCTGGAGGTAACAAATACGCTTGGGACGGCAAAAGTCCTGGTTTCGAATTTGGTCAAGGCCTGTTTTTTACGGGAAATATCTTTTTTCAAATAAAATTGTCAGCTTGTTATTTGAGTTGCCTTTTGTCGCCTGAAAAACGACTTGTCGGCTGAGTTGTTTTGTCGGCTGAGTTGCCTCATCCTTTTTTGTTGTTGTGCGCAATTTTCATTGTAGTTGCTTTTAATGCTTTGATTTACTCCTGCAATTTGTAATTTTTTCTACCTTGACCTTGTATTTCCTTTTGTTTCACTTCTAAACTTAAAGCGTCCCAATTCATTTCGGCTTATATTTTATCGTTTTCGTGACCTAATTTTTTGCTTCTTGATTTTTTATGCTTCTTGATTGCACAAAATATTAAAAGTCTTAGAATCGAATTTATTGTGCAAAGTTTTTCATGACAATGATTTTGTGCTGGGCTCTACTGGAACTTACTATTGGGTTTTGTCGGCTCAGTTGCCGCTCGATAATTGTTCTTCAATTTTCATTAAACTCCGTCGATTGTGTTTCTGGTGTGTCTTTTTTGCTAATAGATCATCATTTCAGACAACAGTTTTTCTTAGCTGTGGTTTTTAATTCAAATAGGAACAAAAATTTTAAAAATGATTGCTAAAATATTATGAGAAACCCTTTTTTAAAAACCCCTGTTTTGGAAGTTTTGAGAAACACGGTCACCCTTCCTTTATTATGTTTAACGACTATCTTCAAAAAAAGCGACGATGCTTTGTTGTTATTTTTCTTTTCCGAGATAGATTCCCACGTGAATCTTGTTGTGTCCATTCTTCGTGTACATACTAAGGAAATGGGAAGCGATTGCGTGCTCTGCTTGCTGTGTGCTATATTGCTATTGGTTCCCACTTTTAGTTGATTGTTTGAAGACGTCTGTTGTTTCCCTCTAATGAGCTCCTGAGACAGAACAAAGTTACAAGGAGTTCACCAACGAACGTCATACAATCATCAATAATATTTCCTTCTGCGTGAACAAATCTCTGAGACACATGAACAAATAATTGTTCACAGTCTTGTCTTCATTCAACCTGACAATTTTGAAAGTTTATACTTTAAAAGGATCGCTGATTACTGTTCACGTTTCAAATCAGCGGTAGACTTTCATTAACATTAGAATAAGTTTGCTGTTTAGTATTTATTTACTATTTATTATTGTTGAAGATAAAGATAACTTTTTCATAAGATTGTCATGACCATGAGTTTTCGTGGCTGTGATTCTTGTCAATATTAAGTCTTGTTCTGTTTTAACCTCTGCTTCTTGAGCCAGTAAATATTTTACGACGCTTCAGTTCATGAACCATCATCAAAAGTTCATTCGAATGTACCATTTATGTTCGTTACGTTGAATTAATATTCGGACTGCGGTCAAAAATATCAGAAGCCGACTCTTACTAATCAATTTTTGAATCCAGTCAGTTTTTATCGCAAATATTGGTATTGAGGGTTGTTTGTTCCTTGTGATTTGAAGAGATCAACGGTTAAAATAGGCAAATATCATATCTATTTTCAGAGCTTGGGATCTATTAAATAAATATGAAAATTGAAATTTCCCTTCTTAGGAATTGACAATGCTTGCGTAATTTCCAGTTCTTCAGTTTTACCATTGTCTGCTAGTGATTCTAATTTATTTGTCGGTCCATTCGGAAATTATTCGTGAATTTGATCACGCCGTTTGGAAAAGCGTGAAAACAATTTTTTGTTGAAAAATACTGCATTTATACTCCGAGTGAAATTGCGTCATTCCAATTACATATCTTCAGCTTTGTGCTGTTTAGTAATCGGACGGAATTTGTTCACAAAGTGTTCACGTTTGTTCAAGTAGACAGCGACTTACTAGACTTCGCAAAAATAGCCTATTGGTCGTGGTAGTAATAAATGAAGTATTCTGTAGTTAAATTTTCGATCAGAAAGACGCTCGTCATATTCATACGGTGTGGTGTCCCTTCACCTGAAGTAACAAATCGACGTGAACAAATTTGCCGACACGATTTTATTATCTTCGCTTGCTCGGGAGATTGTGGTTGTTTCTTGTCTTGTGGTGCTAGTTTCAAAGTCCATATTAAACATTACTATTTATGCTAAATAGTTGGATCAGTTAGAAAAGTTTGTTTGATTCGAATCTTTGTTTTCATCACAAAATTAATTTGCATCAAATTCGAATTGTATTTCTCGATTTGATTTTCTCGGTTTGAACTCACACTTTGAAGCGAACGAATAGTCACGACTTTATTCATTTCGTAAACATCCTTTGCCCTTCCCAGATCGGAAACTGGTCTAATTTTAATTTGAACCTTGTCCGAATTTATCCGATCCATAAGTTCAGTATAGTAATCTACAAACCAGCATCCACTAGTTTTGATAGTGATAATTCAGATCCAACAGTTAATGTGCTATAAGCCACCAACGAGAAATCTCAAAAACAACGGAAGTATGTCCAAGCCATACAGCTGGTTGTTCCACCTACTCTTTGCCATCTTCGGAACCGGATCGTGGCTCGCCATCAATGGAATCTTCTCAGAACTCTCATTCCTCGTTCAGACAGCCCCGGAAAGCTGGAATCTGGCTTCGAGTCTAACCCTGACAATCCAGCTGGGAAATATCATCCCTTTCCTGTATGTAATCGCAGGCAGGTTGAGAAAGTTTAGACACACAGAGCATGTCGTGATATATGTGATCCTAGCTATAGGATGCATGTCTTCAGTGCTCCTCGCATTTTTCTGGGACAAAACGGAAACATTCGGTGGAAAACCTCACAGTTTGTATCTTCTGATGTTCACCTTCACCCTTGCAGCTGTCGATTGCACATCATCAGTTACATATTTTCCATTCATGGCCAAGTTCCCAGAAAAATTCATAGTTTCTCTGATGATTGGAGAAGGGTTTTCTGGACTAATTCCAAGTGTTCTGGCACTGGCTCAAAATGCGGGAACCGAAAAAGTAGTCTCAGCTCAATCAACAACACACGAGAGCTTGTCCGGAAACACGACAGAAGCTCCTTCGAACTCAACATACTGTTTCACAAACGCTCATTTCTCAGAGAAAACCTACTTTTTGCTAATATTTGTCCTGTTTCTGATAAGTGGCGTGGCATTTTTCATCATAAATCTTCTACCGAGTCCCGGAAGTCAAAATCCTACGCTGACAATCGTAAAAAGAAACGGGAGTAGTTCTACTAGCAATCGAAGTTCGAATCCCAGCGAGTACGGAAGCGATGATTCGAACTATGACCGAGAAATGGACCCTCTTAAAACCCTGATTAGCTCTAAAGACCATTCGGCTCCCACAGCGGGACATACTGCAATGAGGAACTCAGACATGCTGGGAACATTCGAATATTCTGTGGATTTTCACCTGGAGCCTCAAGATGAAGAGAATAATGTGGTGACTGAACCGATCAGAATAGAGGTTCCGACGACGAATAGCAGCTCCACTTTCATACATTCTGTAGCGGGAACAGTTGTGACTCAGTCTGATTTGGCCCACTTTGCATTTCTATTTAGTGTCTGTTTCCTCTTCAATGGTGCTCTGCCGTCCATTTCCACCTACATTTTGCTGCCATATGGAAACGAAGAAATGCTGGTGATTTCAAATATCGGAAACATTGCCAACCCTGTCACGTGTATAATACTCATGTTCTTGCCTTTGACAAATAGTCTAACACTCAGTGGCGTGTCTACCTTACTGACCGTTATTTCGTCAGTTGTTCTCACCTGTTTTGCAATCACTGCACCCCCCATGACTGGCCAAGTGTCAGGCGCGATGGCCGTAGGTGTTCTCTGGGTGTTTTTCAAGACCGTAGCGACTGTTGCACGGGTGGTGCAAGCGAACGCGTGTAAATCACGAGGCAAGGAACATCTCTTCCTGTACGGTGCAGTAACCCAAGCCGGATCCTTCTTCGGTGCTCTTATCTTCTACGTTTTGTGTAATCATACCTCAATCTTTGTTCCTGCTTACTCAGACTGCTAGTTCTTGTATCACATTCACATCCATGTCAGTCTTTGTGCCAGCCAAAACTTTTAGAATTGAACTTTGTCCAAGTCTAACAATGTTCTTTAGTTTAAATTTTGTTGTTTATGAAATGTAAATGTTTTTATATATTTGTATGCTGGCGAATGATTATGTTAAAATGCTGCTTCACAATATCGATATTTTGCTGTTTTCTTTCACAATTTATGAATATCCTAATGCAGCCTTAGTTGAAAATTACCAATGAAAAAAGTTTTTCATTCGAAAGAGAGAGAGAGAGAGATTCAGGATAAGAGGTGTACCCCATACAAATGTTATAGTCTTTCCTGGTCATTGTAGAAGCTAGCTTTTGATAATTTGAACATCTCGAATTGAACTCGAAGTTTTTTCAGGTCATTATCAAAGCGTAAGTTGTTGAGCGAAGCTCTTTTTGCTACTCGAACTTTCACGTGGTACCACTATTGTAATTAAATCCGGAATGAGCTAGGCTGTGGTAAACCTGAAGACAAAGGTCAAGCTAAAGCAAACGCCATACCAATAAGCTAAGTCTGTAAATTTGTATTAAGGACATTCTTAGCTGGCATGTTCGTTTCGTACTTGTTTTAATCGCGAAACTCCTTTTGTCTCACTGTGTTTATCATTGATGCAGACTCTTCGATTTGAAAATTTAAAATCCAAATAAGACTGATTGTATATGAGGGCAAAGCCTTGAATTTTCCGACGACTGCCTTGTAAATAGTCTCGAATAGTTTAGTTGGAGAGAAATTTGATAACTGTAAATTTTTAATTGTTTTGTTTTTGTCCTCCAACAGCCAATTCTTCAAATAGTTGTGATAAAAATTGAATAGCATAGGAAATTAATTTGAAGAATTAGTTTACCTCGCTTCAGTTTGGAATGATTTTTAGTGCGGGATTATTCGCTAAGCGTAAATATATTGCAATAGGCTTTCAACGTATATAAAATCTTCTAAACGCACATAAATTTGTTCAGAAACTTTTTGGTATTTTTAAATCCCACGATCTCAGCAAAAAGATATCAGGTAAAATATTTTTCTATGTTTGAACTCAGAAGTCGATGGCTCCCTGGGTGCATGAACAATTTCGGTCAATAAAAGGTTATTAGTTCGATCACCGATACAGATAGGTCTGAATAAAAATCACCAAGCATATATATTTCTTACTTTCTTCGAAAACCGGAACAAAAAATTTACCCGGTTGCTGTGCAAGTAGCAGTGAAAGATCCGCGTGCGATTAATTGAGCAAAAACGTTTTAATTGAAAATTTTGACAATTTTTTTCTTGGCAGGTCTGGATTCTAAAGGGCTCGGCTTAAGCTCCAAATAGAAGAAAAGAGCTAGCATATAAAATAATTCGTGTCAGTTGGGGGAGTGAAAGCAATCTGAAATTGAGGTGAAATTCGAACTAAAAATCAAAAATAGATGTTATATCAGAGCGAAGCCTTGAATGCTTCATACTGCACTTTAATGTCAAAAACGAACAATTGATAAATTAGTCGGAATTTTTTTTATTCTCTCTTTCTCTGTAAAATACAAAGGGCTGTTTTAGCGTCTCGTATCCTAGAAGTATGATCAAATGCCTTGCCTCAATTCAATTTGGAATGATTTAATCCACCGCTTGCTCATGTTATAAGAACGCAGTATTTTGCACGTAAATTGTTCCAAATTAGCTATTTTCAAACCCCCATAACTCTACGAAAAATGATTTTAGGTGAAATCTATTATATATTAAAGTGCAGCCTTCACTATCTGGACATGTTTATGCTTTTTCAACGTATTCTTTTTGCATGTTTAATGAAAAAGTTTTTGCACGTTCAAGCTATATAGTATATTGCAATGGTCAAGATTTTTTCGATTTCCCATTTTCAGTTCAGTGTTTATTTCACCGAGTTTAAAATCAGCAACCCAATAGTTTCCAGCAAACTCAAATTTACAAGTAATTCACAAAATTTGAAATTCCCAACCCTGTAGTGGGGTGCTGTCAGATTACCTCTAAGGATTGTGATTCTTGCCTCCAAATATGTTTGCTACATTTCTTGTAGTTTTCGAGATATGATGTGTTATATGATTTCTTCTTTTAATTTTTCAGAAAACTCATCCGTGTAATTGGCTTCTGTTAGAGTACTCCCAGGAGTTCTTAGTTGCTAATTTTGCGTTCAAATGTGACTGCGCGAATGCTCGTAGTTTCCAAGATGCGACAGTTGTTAGGTCAATTTTCAAAAAATGTTCAAAGAACTCAGATGTAAAAAATATCACAAAATTTGTATTTATCATCTCTATAGTGAGTCTCTGCAAGGGGACTCCCAGGAGTTGCAATTTTTGCCTCCAAATGTGACTGCTCAAATTTTTGTAGTTTTCAAGATAAGACATTTTTTGTGGTTTTCTCATAAAATTTTCAGAAAACTTCAATTTCGATTTTTTTTTGAAAATTTGAAATTCTAACCCTGTAGCTAGGGGCTGTTATAGTACCCTCAGGGCTTGCGAATCTCATCTCGAAGTATTACTTTTCAAATCATTGTAGTTTTTGAGAAATGACGTTTTCTATTGTTTATGAAAAAAAACTGTAGAAAACTTAAATTTAAAGTTTCTCAAAATTTGAAATTTCCAAGGCTGTAGTTGGGTACTGCGAGATCGCTCTCAAGAGCTGCAAATCTTGCGTCCAAATGCGAATGCTGAATTGCTTTTAGTTTCCGAGATGTGACGTTTTTTATATAATTTTGAATTTTTCAAAGAACTTAGATATAAAAAACTTCACTTAGTTTTATGGTTTTTCAAAATTTGAATTAAAAAAACTTAAATATAAAAGACTTAACAAAGTTTGAAATTACCAACCCTGTAATTGGGTGATGTCAGAATACATTCAAAAGATGCTACCAATATACGCGGTTTTTTAATAAGTTGTCAAAAATTAGAAGCACCGGAGGTGCGTTATGCGCTAGTTTTTCTTTATTTGAGCTCCGGAAAACATTATTTTTCAGATGATAAAAAAAATTCAGAGAAAAACAGTTAGTTAGAAAGTCGAAAATTAACTGAAAAAAAGCCAGCATAGTATATATTTTCTGAAAAATTTCTCATAGGACTGAAATGGCTTAAATTTGATACCGCTCTTGACCTGCGAGCTTTTTTTTTGAGATTTACTAGAATACTTAGGGAAAAACCCGACGCCATAGTTCCGCCTCATTTTTCGAGCCTGTTCGGAACACTGAATTAAATTTTAAGTTGAATGGGAGGTTAGTCCTGACTCCTCCAAGCTGAATGGAAGTTTTTTGTGTCTTCAGTAATTTAGTAGTGGCTTTTAAGGAACCATTGGCCTCCAATTATGGTCAAGTATTTTTTTTCATGATCTTTATGGCTTGTGTGACGTGTTAATGATGACGTTCTTTTGGATACTATTGATTTGCTGTGATCAAATTGTGTGATAATTTATGATAAGGTTTGAAGCTATGATTTTTTCTGGTCTGATCTGATTTCAATAAGCTCACTAGTATGATTAAAGGTTTACGGGTGTTCAGTAGTTTTCATCATCATTGTCATCAGTCTTTGTTGCTTTAGAATTCCCTTTTTGTTCACGTAGTTGCTCGGTAATACCAACGAATTCTTGTTACCAACTTATTAGCTATCCTTTCACAGTGAAAAAAATGCTCCCTTCCAGTGTCCAGTTATTCTCAAGGATGTGTTGTCATATTGCCAAGAGGAATTCTAAATTTCTGAAGTCTTGCAGCTTCCGTTTCATTTATGCGAAATGTTATCATCATTTTCACTCATTCAGCCATTTGAATGAGCGTTGATCAGATGTGCATTGATCATTGATTTTTTCTGCGATAAAAGACTTAGATGTAATGATGAAATACCGAGTAACTTCGATTTGATTTGGGTTTGCCTCTGAAAATGCCGCCCATCAAATAAAAAATGAAATCTTCCAGACTCGTATTTTTTTACTTCCCTTTTGAATATGAGCTTACAATATTTTCAAAGAGCGAAAGCTTTACGTTCATGATTAGCAGAGTGTTTTCTCTTTGTATGCTTAAAAACTATTCTGCTCACTAAAATGTGTTCATTTTACAGATAAGCGCTTTTTAGAAAATAAATCAGATTTTTTTAAATATGTATTTGTTACGAATCAGATAAGTCTTTATTATGACTAAAAATGTCCGATGCCTGGGCAAGTAGCGCAGAACTTCCAATCAAATCACACTTTTTCCAAACTATTTTCAGGTTTCTAAAAATTTGATGTATTTGCTTTCATATTTCCTGTCTTAGTCGTTTTTTTTTTCGTATATCTGCTAAGTGCTCCAAGCTTCATTTCTGTGATTCTTGCCTGTATGTAGAGAGCATTTGAACTAATTGGTGATTTATAGTTCAAAAACATCAAATTATTTTTCTCTAAAGCGGCAGCATGCTATATCACGCATTATGTACGCCGTTTCTGTGATGTACCTGTTTTTGCCAGTTGACTCAACCTCTATGTAATTGTCGCAAAATTAGGCTTTGAGACAAGGTGGTGGTCACAGATTATGTTTTGAGAAGACAACAGCTAATTTTGATGCAATAACTAAATCTATTTTGCTATGAAATTGTGACAAGCAACAGTGATTACTTGGTCATGTACCTCCACTGTAGTTCTGACTGTCTAATTTTTAGATGTGGGCTTAAGCTTCTTTGAATGGTAGCTGTGTTGCACTTCACTTCATTGACTTCAACTGACAACCTTTATTCACGTCATCACAACTCATTCATGTTCTTATCTTTGACCTTTGTTAGATGAAAGGATTCTTCATGCTATTAAATGGTCAATTTAAGTTCAATAGTCAC
Organism: Symsagittifera roscoffensis; assembly: GCF_963678635.1. Taxonomy (NCBI): domain Eukaryota; kingdom Metazoa; phylum Xenacoelomorpha; order Acoela; family Convolutidae; genus Symsagittifera; species Symsagittifera roscoffensis. Next base: position 76,981,464 of record NC_087064.1, on the reverse strand, counting down.
TTGATTTGCATGCTTTTTGGTTTCAAGTTAGACCTAATAATGCTCTCTGGTATTACAAAACTGCATTGCGAATGGAACTTGTTCAGTCGAGAATTGGCCTAAACAAGCTGAAAAGATGTGATTCTGATTAACAGCAAGTTGTACCCGTGGTTTTCCCATTGTGTGGGTTTCGCATTCTTGATGTCAGCTGACCCTTTTAGGGAACTTTTGATACCATGTTAAAGTCTGGCCTGTCTCTCAATAAGCCCACTTTTGCGAGTAGAAAATATAAATTAGTTTTACCCACGCGATAATCATGATGGTTGCAGAAACATATTTGATGCAGGTAAACTATCAAAAATAGAGGATGTTTTGAAACTTCTTATTCCATGAGATTACTTGAAGGGTTTGCCAGCCCATTGCCTCAATTTAAGATGCCATCATAATGGTGGTTCTACTGGGATTAAGTTGCGAGTTGCACGATTCAAGTTATTGCGTTCAGTGCGTTTTCTAGGTTTTCAAAAAAGTGAAAAAATAAAAACTCTTAGAGAAAGAATTAATTTTTCAATTAAAAGCGAATCAAGCGAAGTGTAGGGAACATTTATACTGATTAAAACAAAATTTACAGATCAGTTTATCTTCGTACATGATAGAAATATTTTGAATTCGTTTGTTTAAAACGCAATATCTCTTGCTTTCTGTATCATGCTTTCTGTAGAAGTGGAGCCGAAATAGAAAAACAGCTGGTCTAAATTTCTGAGACGTTCATCTCATAGGCTTTTCTGATCAAATATAGCATGTTCCGGGGATTTTTGGAAGGACTGAACCGCAGCTTGCTTGAAGTCAATCAGAATTTTTCCAGGCTTGCAGTTATGTGCTAACGCAAACAAGGCCTCCAAAAAGCGATTGAAGTTTTTTCGGTTTTGGTGGTGGGAAAAGCGTATATTCAAGCTGTTTAGTTCCAATCTTTCTATTGATATACATGATTTTACTTTTCAGCCAAAATCTTTTTGCAAATACCTAGGTGTCATTGTAGATGATAAGCTTAAATTTTTTCACCATACACAGAATATTCAATCAAAACTAGGTCGTCTCTGTGGTGTAATATCAAAAATGAGACATTATGTACCAAGATCCATCCTACTGAAATACTATATGTCGAATATCAAGCCAATAATACAATATGGCTTGCTCGTCTTCGGCGGCATGAGTTTTTCATTTTTAAGCCCAATTTTGAATATGCAACGAAAAATTGTTCGCATGATCTGCTTCAAAAGGAAAGTTGATACCATTACTAAATTCTTTTCTGATAACAAAATACTAACAGTTCATGAGCTATATGTGTACGATTTGATGAAGTTTTGTTTACGATCACTAAATCTAAAACATCCAACTTGTTTTCTCAATTCTTTGTTTACTTTTAAAAATTTTGCCTATAATACGCGAATTTCAAAAAGGTCGAATATTTGTTCCTCCATTCTGTAAGAATAAGGTAAAATCATGTTCTTTGACTAATAGGGGTTCAAAGTTATTATGAGTATAAATAAGCTCTTACCTGAAAATATTGGATTGATGTCAAAAAATGAAGAATACAGTTTCGTCCATAAATTTAAAGATAATTTCATATGTGGCAATTACGAGTTGGTGCAAAACATATTTCTTTGAATTTTTATTTTTTAAAAATGGTAGCCGCTGGCTAAATGCTATCAAACAACTATTCTAGGGTTGCGATTCTATGCTGAAAATATGAGCCTCCAAATCCTTGTAGTTTCCGAGATATCGCATTTTTTTGAAAATTAAAAAAAATGAAAAAAAAATTTTTTTTTCATATAATTTCTCATATTCTTAGTTCGTCAGCTGGAATGAGAATTGACCGAAATGACAGGACTAGATGTAATAACTATTCCTTAATGAGGGCTTAATTTTCCCCCACAATCCTATATTTATTCGAATATAAATTTATCTTTATTACTTAATTGCAATCATAATTTGTTCAACGGGTAGACGTCAAGTAGGCACATACTGCGCCTTTTGTCTTTCCCCTCCATTTGTTGATTTAATAATTTAAATAAATTCATGCTGGTATTATCAACTATATGGGGAAATAAATTCTTTTTCTTCTTCTTAGTAATATGGTTTGACTAAAGCTGATCGAATATTTGGGAGTATTTTGATTGATTCTATCGGCCCGCCTGGAAGAGAGTTTTTTCAAATATGGACGTATGGACGTGACCGCACAAAAAATGTTCGCTCAGGATCATACCGGAATAAGTTCATACCGGCATTTACACCTTGTTACACTCTGCTCTCTCTCTCTCTCCTTCTCTCTGATTTGTTGACGTTTTGGGCTTCAGGTTTTCCCTAGGAAATGACATGGTTATCTTTTCACTCGTCTCGATTAGATATTTGTTTTTGTAAAGGCAGATGCTGGACATATATTTGATACTTAAGTCAAATGCAGTTTTCTGTGAACTCGTTTTTCGATGAACTAAATTTTGTGACTTGACGCTACAGGAATCGGCTGGTTCTTTGTTGAAAGAGTGCATAGAAAAAAAAATCATATGTTTTTCGCTCTTGTTTGTGTTTGTAAGTGCAGTGCAGGATAAAACGAGTTTTTCAAAATCGATTTAATTTTAAAAATTGGTGTGAATTACCAAAGTTGAGGTAAGAAAGTTTTTTAAAATCTAATTGGTGTAGTGAAACATCTCGTGGAAAATCATCTATGAATTTATTGATGAGAGTCTTCATGATTCCAAAAAAGCTATTTTAGTGTGTATAGCTGCAATAAAAGCAAGTTACTGAATCTGGCGCGTAATTTTTGCAGGATAAATTCCGTGTTTTTATGACCAAATTAGGAGTTAAGACCAGGTTTTCATGCAGGAGTTCTTTCGGTGTTATGTTATAAAATTGGAGTTAAATTGTCGAGGAATTATATTGTTATGGATTGAAATTACTGGGTATACAAATGCACGATGTTAGATTAAATGGGGTTAAATTTTGATTGTCAAAATAATCTATACAAGATCATATGCACAAGAAGATAAATTATTGTCATGATATTCATTCGGGATGTTCCCGTTTCAACTTATATTATAGTTCACGTCCATTTAGGCCCCTAATTTTAATTTTTTCAGAAGTAAAAATGGGACCAAAAAAGAAATCTAAAAATCTAGCTGCAAATGATGGTGAGAGTGACAGCAAACCAGCTCCTCAGTTAAATCTTGGGAGTTTCCTGTTTCCAAATGAACAGTCATCGAACTCGGAGCCACAACCTACTTCATCATCAGAGCCCAAACAGACCTGTTCAATCAAGCGCACAAAAAAGGGTAATGCACCCGTAACTGTTGAGAACAGCTTTGGAGGTCGGAAGGTGTTGACTTTGATTCAATACCGATATGATGATACAATAATTGAATCATGCAAACGTATCCTAAATAATAGTTAAGACATTTCTAATCATTTGAAAGCGCATGAAAGATTAACCGATTCAACATCTGAGAAATAACTAAGGACAAATGAAGTAGGATTTTCTCGAGGGGGGGGAGGGGGGGGTTTCAAAAAAAATCAGACTATTTTGACCAAAATATTTGCGCTGCAGTCAAAATTTTGAAAAAAAAACGGGCCAAAAAAGCCGGTTCAAACAATTTTTTTTTCGGCACGTCCTACCCTTCAAAATTAGGATATATTGGCGCCGCCAGTGCTTTTGGAAAAAATTAAGAGTTGATTGGCCTAAAATGGATGTTATAAAGTAATACCAAAGGTGCCCTCCCACGTAAATCCGCCTCTGAGGAAGGGTGCAATTGAGTTCAATAGGAAGGACGTGGAGAATGGGTTAACTCAACTGGAAGCGTAATTAAAATGCGTTAGGCCTTAAAATACAGTTAAAACTATTTTAAAAAAAGAATTTATATGAATGTCAGTAATTTTAAGATAAATTATAAGGCAAATTCATGTTACCAGCGGAAGATAGTACTTAACCACGCATGAAAATGCAGAAAGACATAGTTTAATTAATTGCTTGATATCGATTTAAGTTCGTCTGTTGTTGTGGCAAATTGTGATCTGTCGTATTGATACCATTGTACATTACAAGGTTTTTATATATGTGGCTATTAATTGCACATATTTAAGTTCTGAACTAGTTCCCATCTGTGGTGCTCGGAAAATGTTGCCTAGATAAGACTAGAATGTTTAATTTCTATTTGCACAAAATTTAGTTCTGAATATAAAAATTTCCAAATTGTGTATCATCTGTCCACGAAAGGTCACCATTATATCGAATGTATCGGGTGACGCCGCTGCTCTTTTGAAGTTGATGAAGTCGAAGTTTGGGACTGGCGGGGAGGTCACCGAGGGAAAAATTGAACTGCAAGGCGACCACGGACCAAAAGTGTCCAAGTTTTTGAAGGAGAATAAGTATCTGGTCAATTGATGAGAAATCAATCTTGCCATTCAATTCTAGTTAAAACTATGAGGCGATGTCCAAGCCATCTTAGTCAGACGCGAAAAGAGAACTGATTGCGGGTCGGAATTGTGTCGATACAGCAACAAATGGGCAATCCAGGATATATTGGAAAACCCGAGTCATTTTTTTGGCGAAGTGTACGCATAAACTTAAATGTCCATTTACTGCAGGAAAAATAATTCAAATAAAGCTTCCAGTTTTTTATCAACCTGGAATATATTTGGAATCATGAATGAATATCGGTGATATAAAATTCTTTTTTTTTTCAGGCCAGTAATGGATGGTTATGGGAACATCAGTTGGTGGGGGTTCTCACCTGCTTTGAACCTTATAGACTATCTTCCTAGTAGGGAAATCAATAATGACAAAGGAGACACGCATTCTGAAGTTAATATTCTGCTGGTCAATAACCACGACCCCAGAAACATCATTAACACGCTATGTAATCTATGTGATCCCAAGAACCAGTCTCAAAGTCGGACCAAGATAAACTTTTATGTTCTGGAACCCTTTGTGGAGCAAGTTGGAAGGTATATGCTTTTATTGAATGTGATCTTGGACGCATCTTTTGGTCTTCAAGAAAAGATTGAAACGTTTCTGGAACTGTACGGCAATTCCTTACTGCGAAATCCAACAGCCGAGTATGTTAGTCAACAATCGGCGAAATTCATAGAAGCGGTCACAGATTTAGACCAATGTAAGGAATTATTTCCTATTTACGATCTCTCGATTCTGAAACACAAAGAACGCGATTACCTTGAAGGTACGTTGAAGTTTTGGAGGTCGACTGATAATCACAACTTTCAGATACACAAAATGTGGGATTACAGAAACCGTGAGTATCTGGGACCACGTTATGACGTGAAAGAGAATACTTTTGACTGGGACCGAATTATGAGACTTGTCGAAAGGGGTGCGAAGGTCATTCATAAAGAGGAATACGAGTCGTTCCGCAGCAAGGGAGTTGCGTTTGAGAGCCGCTCGGGCGATTACAATGTGCCGAACCGAACGACTTCCTCGCCTATTGTAGTAACCGACGCGAGAGCTGACCGAGTTATGAAACGAGGGTACTTCGGAGACATCGTTACGGGACCGTTTATTGGTTTCGGAATCGAAACCGAAAATGAAGATTTGTACAAAAAAGCTAATAATATGTACATACATAATTCACTAGATGTTGCAACGCATAATCTACAGGAGTTGCTAAAAAAGTTGAAATGTCACAAAAAAATAATCGAAGAAGCAAATCTTACAGAAGTTGACGAAGAAAATGAAACTGAATCGGACACTTTGCTCACGGATGATTTTTCAAACGTGTCTGTTAAATTTATATACGGAAAAGACATGAAATATTTCTTGACAAAAGAGAAATTCAAAAACAGTTTCGACTTAGTACATGTGGCAAGTGACGGTGCAAGTTTCTTGGACGAAAGTTTGACCAATATTTTGAAGCAAAAAAGTACAGTGCTGGTTGAAAGTCCGAAGTATATTATAGACTTGAAACCGGAACAAGTTGCTTCAATTTTGCAAACTCTGAAAAAGCGAGGAGAGGATTTCGGCTTCAATTATTTTGGATTTTCTGACTTCGAGCAAAAACCATTTGAAGTGAATGTTCTGCACTTTCTTAAATCGATTTAGTTCACTGTGCTGTGTAATGATCCTGTTTGTTGAACGTGTAAAAATTAGCTGTATTTTTAAATTTGTATAAGCGTTTTCTGTACATACAAAGCAAAATATATATTTAATGTTCATAATCATGAAAACACTGTAAATAAGCGTTTTCTGTACATACAAAGCAAAATATATATTTAATGTTCATAATCATGAAAACACTGTAAATAAACATTTACTTTTCAAGGTTCGTCAAAGGCTTTGCTTACACTTCAATTAGGTCACGTTTCACCTCAAATTTACTTTTTCGTCACGCCGTTTTGTTAACTATTTTTGTAACCTGATTCTTGGTTGTGTCTCGATGGCCTTATTGTTACATGGCATTAAAACGAAAAATTCGCAAATAGTATTGCTAAGATTCATTCTAAATCGATGTCTTATGAAGCCAAATCGTTTGAGTGTTCAAGATACTCAGATGAATAAATTCAAACTGATATTCAAGCAAAATGAGATTTTTGTATGCAAATGATTTAGTTCCTGCTAGTTTTTTTCAACGAATTTAAATCTTTATTATTAAAATTTTTTTAAAAATACTACATTTATTGCTTAATAATGATTTTTTTCCTGTGCAGCTTACAAACTAATGGGCTATACATTTAAAGAGAGCAAATGATTTTTCATTTCAGATTTTAAAATGGTAGGCAAAGCCCCAGCTGCTAAAAAGGGAGCAGCATCCGCCCCAAAGTCCATATCTCGCTCTGCCAGAGCAGGACTCGTGTTTCCTGTCGGCCGAATCCTCAGGAAGTTCCGACTGATGAATAGTCACAAGTTCCGATACAGTGCGGGAACTCCTGTATATTTTGCAGCGGTGATCGAGTACCTCTGTGCTGAGATTCTAGAACTAGCTGGCAATGCCGCGAAAGAAATGAAAGTGAAAAGAATCACTCCTAGGCAGATTCTCCTGGCTGTCTACAATGACGAAGAGCTGAACGAGCTGCTGAAGAATGTGACTATTCCACAGGGCGGAGTGTTGCCCAGAATTCACACTGAGCTGCTGCCTAGCCAGAAGGGAAAATTGCCAGCAAAAGCTGCAGTCCCAGTGGCTCAGAAGACGCCGGCTAAAAAAGTTCCAGCTGCAAGAAAGCCAGTGGGCAAACAGTTGAATGTAAAGACAGTCAGTGGAAGCAGCGGTGGTGGGCCAGGTAGCGTTGAATTGTTTTTAACAACTTAGTTATAATAAAAATACATGAAAATGGGTGACAAATTTCAATAATACATCTTTAAATATTTTATTTGCGATTGCTTGCAAAGAATTTCATTTGAGATTTCTTCAGCTTTTTACATCAATTATCATACATCTGTATCCTTTCAAAAAGTTTTCACGAAAATGTGCATCCAGATAATGACTCGGCTTTAAAATAAAAGAGCAGGTATTTGATTTATAACCGTTTTGCAAAATTGATTAAAAAACTTGATTTGCATGGTTTCTTATTCAGTTTTTACTTGAGATGAACATATCGGTTCTTAATTTCAGGAAAAGCTAGAGGAGGTGTGGCTCTTCAGAAGCAAGACTCGTCCGTGGTCACAACCTTGTCTGAAAGAATCATAGGCGAGACCGGTCAGAAGCTGTCAGTTCTGCACGGAACAATTACAAGCATGGTCGCAGACGCAGTTGTGCACCCCTCGGCTGGCGGTTTCAGCTTCGGAGGACAAGTAGGCTCAGCTCTGATGCGAAAAGGCGGTCGACAACTAAGCGCAGCAATTGATACTTTGAGACAGCAATATGGATCGATTCCCAGCCTGGGCGCGGTCGCAGGTCCCGCTTTTAACATTAAAGCGAGTTACATTATACATGTCAATGGGCCTTCGCACGGGGGAACTAAATGTCACCAAGATATGGAAACTCAGATCCACAATTTGCTGAACCTAGCCGAGCGGGAAAAGTATGGGACGATTGCACTGCCTTGTATCGGTAGCGGAAATGCAGGATGGCCAAAACAGGAGGCGGCTCAGACTATCTTGCGAGCAATTCACATGTACCTCCGAGGAACCCCGAACCAGCATCTAAAGACAGTGATATTTGTTCTGTTCGATAAAGAGACCCTAGAAATCTACAGGCAGGAGTTGGGAAAGTTACCCATTTAGAACCATGGAACCAATGATTAGTTGTCCATTCCTTTAAATTTGTATCTCTTTTCTTAGTGTCTCAACAGTTTTAACAATCGCACACTTGCGCAGTCATTTGATGATAATATAGGTAATAAACATTTATAAAACTAACCTTATCTTCTTAATGTTTAATAAAATGATTCTTCTAACCTAAAAATATTGCTGATAAATTTTATTCTCATTTCGTAAAATATTATTTGTTTCCAAAACTTCCATAAAATTCAGGCATTTATACTTCCTATTTTAACCCTCTTAGTGTTTGTTTCATTCTCTTTAAATAGTAATTCATATCTACAAATTTGTTCTTACAGTCTAATAACTGATAGGTTTTCGAAGTATCAATTTCATAAAAATATATTTCAAAAAATTAATTTCCTTTTTACTCGAGTGAAGTGAGGTATGTAGTTGGTGGCCCTTTTTAAAACTACAATATATTCGATGCGCAGCTACCCGGGTTGACCTCCATACACCGAAAATGCTTATCATACAATTCCATACTACAAAAATCATTACCATACAATTCCATACATCAGCGGCTTTTTGAGACCAATTGAACAGACTGGTGACAGAAAAAAAACTGATTTAAATTGGTGGAATCCCTCCTACGCGAAGGACCGAATGCGCGAAATTAGAAATCAGATTTCAGTAATCTAAAATTTGAAAAGAAAGTAAACATTTCCAGGGACTGAATATTGATATTGGCCGAATATAAAAACGGCAGAAATATGCAAAATTTTCAAATTGTCACTGACTGCCGCCGAATTGGAACAAATTTTATATTTCAAGGGCTTCGTTATGAAAGAAGCAAAATATTGCTTCATATAATTGAATGGCAATTGCTTCTTTTTAAAAATTGACTTTCGGCTAATTTTGTTTTCGCTCATTCGGTCCTTCGCACATGAGAATAGCCCCCATTTAAAATGGTATTGTTGTTGCTGTTTGGGTCGCATGGCAAAAAGGTGTATCAAATTTGGGTTGGAATATTAGGGTTTTGTGATATTCTAAAAACATCAACGTAGTTTGCTTCTGCATGTAGTCAAAAATCAACATGCTTACTGATATTTCAGTAGTCGTTGAATGAAATCTTACGAGTGTCTAAAATGATTATGACAGCTAAATTTTTTGCGATATTTCAGCAAAGTTTGTTGGTTTGATCTTTTTTTCATCCATATTAACCATTTTCCGTGTATTTTTTTGGTTCGATTAGAACGCCTCCCTCCCACGAGCTGTGAAGTTGGTGTATTAACGATGTATGAGTTCGACTACCAGCAAAAATCAGAGTGGACCTCAAGCATTATTGAATCAGCAATCAATTAAATTATTCGTATTGCAGATTTGCAGAATTATTCATTGCATTCATCTTAAATCTATCAAAATGAGTTCATTGCATATGGTGTCTTTTGTCTTTGAGGACTTAATGAAATATGAGTTGAAATGTCACGTAGCCAATAGAGGAGTTTTGGTCTTTTGTTATTCGAGTTTGCTATATGATGAACGAATGGGCGGTTTAGATACGCCGTGTGTTCATAACGACGAGTTTAACTAAGTGTAATAATTGGCATGGCTAGATAATGCTGAAATGACTTGAGCTGAATTGATTCTGATTTAAGCTGAATTGCAATTGAGCTGATATCAGTCGAGCTTTCAATGCTTCTGGTTAAATGAATAAAATGAAGTCAGCTGTTGATCTGTGCCGTAATTTCTCTTTTCAGATATGGTAATAGGAGGTGATCAAATAGGTGGTCATGGCGATTCATCACTGGACGACACATTCGATCTCTTGTCAGATTCGGAGTTAGACAGTTACCGGGCTGGGTGGGGATCGAACCAGGGCGACGAATGGTATGTTTGCAAACCAATTAAGATTAGGGGTGGGTTTGAGGAAGATGGGTGGACGCTTCCCCACTCCCTCAGGGATTCGACCCCCTCGTCACCCAAAGGATCATCGTTTGGTATTATTTCACATCCATTTTTGGTCGACTTACCCTAAAATTTTTGTAAAGAGTTACCCTAAAAGATTTGTTGTATTTTAAAAGAGCTTGGAAAGTCAATTTGGTCGACACCCCTCGACAAAACCCTAGATCTGGTCCCTGATTAAAATACAAACAAGGCTGCTCATATATAAGGGCGAAGCCCTGAATATTCTGACTGCCCCTTAATTGGCATCGAATATTTTTTGGTAAGAAATCAAACATTGAAAAACCATACATTTGGACAATGTCAAACATTTAAGTCGTATGAAATTTCAAAAATTTACAAAAAGTGATCTGAGAAAAAATCATCTCATACATTTGAACTCAAAGAGTCAATATTTTCTATAGGGTATGAAATTTCTTGCTAAAATTATTTCGATATGCGATGTTTGACTGAATGAATTTGTTGTTGTCGGATCACAATATTTGAGAAAACTGCATTTTAAAGCTGTTAACTATAACCGTCCAGAACAAACAGCCCCATGAATTAGATAAAGCACTCCCAAAGCGACAAAAAATCCAAAGGGGCACGTAGCATGGAAGCTAAAAGCGATGAGCTGTCATGATCTGGATTGCTCTTGTGCCTCTTCTCAGTGAGTGTTACTGTTATAGACAAATCAGCAAGTAAAGCTGATCGCTGTGCAAGTAGCAGATAAGGTTACGATACGACCACAGTATCTCCTACTAAAAATTGATAAAATAGGCGGGATCTTGTTTACTACTCCCCCTATTGCAATAGGGGGGATTCGTCGTTACAAGGTACCATAGGGGGAAATAGTTAAAAAGATCTAATGTCGTCTTGGGGAATTTGACTGTTTAGACCCAATATATCCCTTCTATATTGTCCGCTAAGTCCCTTCACTAAATACCAGAACCAGCAAGGGGTGAGCTGTGATCCGGTATTTGGCGACAATCCCTTCGGTTGAAAGGTTGAATTTGGTGGTCGATCGATGTACTACACTGGGTTGCGCCCCCTTTGCTCGATTGCTCTCGACTGTTCTCATCCTCGGAAAGAATCGCAAGAAACTGGATAGTAATTGAATTCAGAAATAAATATATAAATTGCCGAGTATAGGGACCGCTAAGTGGCCTGAATACAATTTATTAAGTATCAATGAATTTAATCTTCGATAAGTTCCGGAAAGCTGCCTCTCGCAGTTCACTTTACAGACAATTCTAAACAACTCTTCAACTTTGCTTCACAAAGCTTCACTAAAAATCTCGCGTCGAGAACTCACTCTTAAACTTTCACGAGTCACTCTCAGGACCAGTCTGAATTCTATAAGTCTCACAATTGTTCTCTCTAACTAACGGAGAACCAACTATACTCTTTCTCAGTCTCTTAATAGTAGTTAACACCTGTTCTGTCCAGTTCGGTGGTTGTGCCTTAATCGCGTATCGTTATCTTTGTTTACTTTCGGTTCGGTCAGAGGCGTACCGTTCCCAACCCTACTAACATTCACTTAACTAGCTGCCACTCAGGACTTATCAGCTGAATCACCATTAGGTCAGCTTTAATTAAACATCGGGGTGGCACTTAGTTAATCAGGACATACTGAGCAAACATTGGGTTCAACTACAAAATCAGCTCCCAATCGTATTTGACAAATGACCCATTGCATGATTTTATTTTAGTTCTTCCTAATTTTTTCCCTTTCCCATGAATTGGGTAGTTCTCACATAACTGGAAATTTAACTTTCATGATACTTGAAAAATTTCCATTTTTGGTCATTTTTAATTCTATTCCCCTAAGTCCAAGGGCTGGGTAATTCCCTTCCCCGTGTCCGTTTTGATCCGAAAAAAAAACACCACAAGAATTATTTAATATGCTAGGGCTGTTCATAAAATCTTCATCCCGAAATTCCCATTTCCCCCATAGATGTTCCCAATTTTTGTCCGGGGCTGTATTTTCACTTGTTTGTCGTTCTTATCGAAAGTCCAAGTGGAGTAGGTTAAGCTGACCCCAATGTTTGCGAATTACAGAAAATCACTTTCGCTCGGGTACAAAGGTCAAAACTAAAAATTCTCGATTTAGGGGCCTCCCCTTACCTCCCCAGGTGGGTAAGTACCCCTTACGGGTCCTTACAATGCTAATTTATCGCTTTTCAGGGGGTTCCGGGGGTCTTGGGGTCAAAAATGCCAAATGACCTCTTGAAGGTCATCCGAGGTCAAATGAGGTCAAACGCGTCCAAACGTCTTATTTTCGATGGGAGATCATTCCCACTAAGTTCCATTCATATCGGACCATCCCTCCCATATTTTCGAAAAATTTGGGTCAATTAACACTTTTCCCTAAAATTGCCGTTTTCACCCCATAGGAAGTTCCGGAGAGGATTGGGTCACTAGGGGTCCCCCTACTGGGTTGCCCCCCCCCCTTCACATTGGTGCATTAAAATCACAAGTCAATTATCACTATCATGTGTTAATAGCCTAATTCAATTGTCAAGTGCTAATAGCTTCCGACGTAGCCGCCGGATTGGGTCCAAACATTAATACATTACAGGTCTTCCACCAACCTACCATCCCCCCAAGTTTCAGCCTCCTAGCATTATCAGGGGTCCAGAAATAACAAAAAGTGGGTTTTGTTTACATAGGGCGTAAAACCGGAAGTAATAACCGGATGCGTTCAAAATCCCGGTGGTGAACATCCCTCGCCTAGGGCTACAACATATTGCAATTTGAAGTCATTCTGACCATTAGTTACCGGTTTACAAAAAGTGCTAATTGCATTTTCGGAAATCATTATCACTCGCCCCCCAGGGGTCTCGAAATTGGCATGCCCGACTAAAATCATCTATATTAGTCACCCACCAATTTTCATAAGGATCGGACCAGTGGTTCCCAATCCGGGGGGGGGGTTTCCAGATTTTGCGCGCTTTTTTTTAATTCTTCGCCCTAGAGGTCAAATTCAAGGTGCAGAGTCCGATTACGATTGTTAGCTCTCAAACTAAGCTTATCTATTGGTAAGTATCACTTTTGAACTATCTTTCAACTCCCCCGCCAATAGTTTCGCGCCTACGCCTAATTTCCGTCGACGCACGAGGTCGGTCCGATTATCACGTGTGAAAATCGCGATCTTACATCCAATAGGCGGAAAAAAACAGTTGAATTCTTTTTTATTTTCTGATGCTTTCTTGACCCTTGAGAGAGATGAAAAATTAAATAAACGTGACTGAAAATCAAAACTGTTCTGATCATTTTCTTTGAGCTAAATTCTGAAATTTTCTTGGAGGTAGTCAGCATCGGTAACAATACTAAGAATTGCTATTAGGCTGTTGCCGGATGAGATGAAGCCCGAGAGTCCTTTCTCCAATTGGGAGGCGAAGGAGTGGGTGGAAAGACAGTGTGAGGAGATGGAGTTGGTGAGGGGGAGTAGGAACAACCTGATAGTGGCAGTGGACATCATCAAACAGAGGAGAGACCACAACCTATACTCTCATCTACACCCACATCAGACACAGACTCATACAGCCAGGCCTCAGCCACTATCACACAGGAATGCAAATGGTGAGAGTTTTGACGGGTCTATTAGCATGTGTGTGTTTATTAACACGCGTGTTTATGTTGAATATTAATTCTTTGCTGTGTAAAATTTTGAGTGGTGTGCAATTTGCTGATGCATTTTTTTTTAAATTTAATCAATTTCACAATCCAAAATTATTTCGTAGACTTCAAAGGTCTGTTGGGACATTCAGATCATCGCTCTGATACAAGCAGTCTACTTTTGATTTTGTCTTTCTCAATAAAGTTTTCAGCAAATAGAAACTTTTTAAGGCTTTAAAAGATTCTGATTGCTTGAAAGTTTTTTATCAAAGGGGCTCACCATTATGAGAATAGCCCCCTGAGGTAATATAAGCAATTGAACAGCTATGAGTGCCTTTTGAGAAATTTAGGTTTTTTGTTACAATCCTTCCAACTTTTGTTCAGGCCTCAACAGTACTTTCCAGGCTCTCAATGACACGACTACAGTTCTCAACTCAACCGCGATTGTCAATCACAACTCAGGCATGTTCGGAGGAGACTCGGGCAGCTATCCTAATTTGGCTGACTCTGCATCCAGGACGGGGTCCAACCCCAATCTGATGAACACACAGGACCTCACAGACATAACAGTGCGCATGAGGATGCAGGAGGAAGGTAAGCCTTAAGCACATGTTTCACGAACACACTACAAAACTAAAACATGATGAAACGTAAAGAAAACGATTGGGTAAGGTTCAAAGGTTAAATTAGCACAAGATGTTCCCACAAGAGCTTTCAGCTAAAGGCTTCAAGATGCTTGAAATTTTAAAGACTGTTGCTTTGGTTAAAAACTAAATTGGGAAAATTGGTGAGTGAAATTAGGTGTGTGACAAAGCTTTGAATTGAATAGATGCGATATTTTTGGTTTATTCATATGTATGGCCCATTGAACTTGCAAAGTTGATGTTTCAGATCCAGGTTGGATTTCTAAATCAAAATCATTCACCATTTAAGAGATTCGATTCGACTGGTAATTCAATTAATGGTGTGATTAATGTCTTCATTTTCGATCCATTTTAAATGAAATTAGGGTACAGCTTGATGATTACTGAAAGTCTGCCCTCCAACCGAATCAAGTTAGAAATCTCGACACTGACGTGTACAGAAGATTGCCTTGAAAAAAATTCACTAATTTCTGAGTTAGGTGGTTATGAATTCCCAAGCTCTCAAAATTCATAGTTCCTATTTTTTTAAAATTAGACTTTTAAGTCTGGAAATTATTGAACGCCCTATCTTGGTGGTCCAGATGCGGGTAAATGAAACTTAATTAAATCTTAATTTAAGATTTGGTTTTTCTGTTTTTTTTTTAATTCTAACCAGCAATAAAAGATTGGCACAGATTTCGTCCTACTACAGATTTCGTCCTATTTATTTAATTAACAGATTTCGTCCCATACAGATTTCGTCCCATATCCAACATCATATCATCCCATATCCAAAATTGGTTTCATTACAAAGACAAACTTCGGATTTGGAAGAGCATTAAAAATACTCTCGTGGGTAAATGGATTACGCACGCGGTGAGCTCTGCTGAGTAGAATCTGCTGACAAAATTGAATGTGGGTTCCATAGCCATATAGGGTAAAGTAAATAAATGGTGCGGTTTCCGTAACAGTCTTTTTCAATCATTAAGCTCGGTAAAAATAACATTTTGTTACATATTTTGTTTTTTCGTTGAAAGATTCTGTAAAGTTTGAGACCGATTGAGACACTACTCATTAAGCATTTGATTAAGTTAGTGATTTTGTCAATCTCAAAGAGAAAAATCTTGTTAACTATCCTATCCCCCCCCTGTTGCCTACTGAAATAGTTAACAAGATCCTCTCAAAGTAACAATCTATTCTATTCGCTTTTGTTGGAATTTACAAATTGATTAGGCCTAAGAATTAAAAACATTATTTTAAAAGGCGAGATACCACCGTGCTTGTTCTTCCGGTGGGGAAAGATGAAGGAGATATTCACTATGACAATTCAGTGTGAACAGAAGAGGGATCTTACCCAGACCCCGAACCGCTGTTTGTTTGCTGCTTTAGTCGACCAAGCCAATGTGCCATCTCGCCCTGAAAAATAAGGAAAGCAAGAAAGTAAAGTATCCCTTTTTTTAGAACTTCTTCAATCGCTACAAAATCACAATCGCAAACAGTCCTTCACAGTAGAAAGTGGGCGGCTATTCGATAACCACAACGACTTCCACAGTGATGAGAACCTCCTCCGCCAGCCGCCGCAAGAGGGCTACGAGTACGACGAATCCACCATGCAGGGCGACTATTATGTCAATCAGTATCAGCATCAGCCATATCAAGAGGAATTCGATCAGAACGAACTTCTAAATCCAAGGCGCAGCAGAACGCATTCGCGGTCCGTATTTTACACATTTAAATATATAAGCTTTTTATTATGTGGCTTCTGAAAGCAAAAGCTTGAGAGCTGGTATACGATATCGCGCTGAGTACAAGTGAACAAGTCCCAGTTGGTCTAGCGGTTAGGATTTGTGGCTTTCACCCACAAGGCCCGGGTTCGACTCCCGGACTGGGAAACTTTTTGTTTTCAGATTCAATTAAACTTGTTCTTTTTAAATTTTACACAGCTCCAATGGCCTTTCGGTCAAATTAATTGGAATTTCATCCCAAATTTTATAGCCCCCCCACCTTTGAATGTTCGAAAGTAACTTATTTGGACACATTGTCCGAGTGTTAAAAGTTGACATGCGGACTAATTAGGCCAGACAAAGATAACTTGGTAGAAAAGTGGGCTCTTTTCCAGTTTCCCACCCACCCCCCTCGTAAAATTTCAAAATAAAGCTGTTCAAAAGTTCTTCACACGGCATTTTGCATGTAAGAAATGTGAAAGTTTGTTCACCTGTTCACGCTGACACGTTTTAATGCAGTTTATAACATGAAAAGTCATTTTAAACAAGTTTTCACATAATAAATTTCCGAAAAAATCAAAGGGGGGGGGACTGAAAAAGAGCCGAAAAGTGATAGAGGAAGAAACTGGGTCTAGGACAACAGGCCGAAGGGACGTCATGCCGAAATTTAAACTTAACAAGCGCCTCAAAACGTCAATTTTTCATCTGTTATTTGTTGGCTTTCAAAAATTAGCCAAGTTTAGTTCATAACAAGCGTTCTTCATAACCATGGACCACTTAAGACTAAGAGTCTTAAGAAGACTGTTATCAGATAGTTAGATCGGCCGGAATTTGAAATGCATGAATTACACAAATGAAAAACCCCTTGGGTACCGTACAAGTATGATAGTTGGGCTCTTTTTCCTCTGCCCCCCACCCCATTGCAAATTTTTATAATTCAAATTACTGTTCACATTGTCCGAAGAGAGCCAATAGCTGGATCCCGAAAATTAAGATGGGCCCCTGAAGAAAAAATTTTAGGCCTGAAAAACTTCGAAAACTGGTTTCGCATTTGTTCACTTTTATTTTTGAAGTTGTCACAAAAATTGCGGAATGATCTTTCTTACTTGCTTTTTTCCTGGGACCCATTTATCATACTTTTACCACCCCTGAACACTGTTTTAATTTTTAATATTCCTAAACATCAATTAGAGGCTCAAAGTTTATGAAACAGCCAATGACTTGTAAAGAAAGATTTTTTTGACAAAATGTTCGGCTTGAAGTCCCTCATTTTACGATTCGGTGCGGGGCGGGGCGGATTTTCAAAAATTGGCCGAAAATGCGGGGCGGATTTTCAAAAATTGGTCGAAAATGCGTTGCGGGGCAGATTTTCAAAAATTGGTCGAAAATGCGGTGCGGGGCGGATTTTCAAAGAATGGTCAAAAATGCTGTGCGGGGCGGGGCGGATTTTCAAATAATGTTCGAAAATTTTGTCGACCTTTTTTTAGGTCGACCAAATCAATTTTCCGTGCTCTCCCAAAGCACTAAAAAGACCCTGTTTTGGTCAAAACCCCCTTAGAAAATTTTTTGAGTCCTTCAGCCAAAAATGAATATTTCAAAATAGTACAAAAGAGGATCCTTTGGGTCGGCAGGGGTCGAATTCGGGACCTCATCACTTCTCACACTTCGATTTTACTGGGAACCCTCTATCACGGTACACACACATTTCGCCCCTCTCACACGTTTGGCGGATCAATTGAGCAATCTACCTCCCGTTATGACCAATTGAGCTATCTCCACTATTACCAAAAACGACAAAACAACACTATAAAAGACGTTTTCAAACGCGAGCAGATGGTTGCAACGTTTATATGTCGCAATCAATTGCCCGACTGATTTTTTGTTATATGAGTGTCGAGTAAAAATTTTCGAAAAAAAATCTTTAAAAAACTTTTCCCGATTTTTTTTGGGTGATCATTGCTTTGAGGTAAGCAAGTCACCAGAAATAATTTTTGGCATTATTTTAGGCCGAAAAAAATCCTATGGGATCCGGATAATGTATACAATTGCCAATTTTTGCAAGCAAACTAGGAACAAGCCAGTTTAATATGCGACTACTGTGGCCTTTTTTCACTCTGAATCTAGTTTTTGAGTTTTCAGAATGTGATTTTTGGTTCTCCGCGTTTGTTGGAGAATCTGGCGTATAAATCTATACTTAGTTCAAGTGGTTGTAAATTATAAAAAGGTCTCAAGTACATATTAAGCTAACTCTCAACCCCTACCACCCCCCCCCCCCCTTCCAAATGGGGGGTGGGGGGGTTTGCTCAATTCATCCCATTTCGCTCCTATTGAAATTATTGGCACATTTCGTCCCCACATTTAGCCCCTCAAATCGTCGACTATGTTCAAATCGCAAAGAAATGTGCAAAAAAATTACGGGCGTAACATGTGAGGACAAAATGTGTGAAATTATGAGAGGCGTAACGTGTTAGGAAGAGCCTTTTTCGTTTTTCTGAAACTCAATTTACAACAGCGTATTTAACAACCGATTTGTTGTTCTCAACTGCTGTATAACTTGGCAGCGTGAACAGGTAAAAAGGCGTTAATTTTTTTTTTTCAAAGCTGAATTTCAAATGTGGGGAAAAATAGAAAAGAGCCAATAAACGTTTTGAAAATTTGTTGATACGGCAATTCGCATAAAAGAGCAATTGAAAAAATTTGTTCGTCGAAAAAGTTTGAAAATGGTCTTATTATTTTGGGGCTTTATGTGTAATATGTCAACCAGTGTAATATAGTACGACCAAAGTAGAATGTTGTTTGCTTATAAATTGCAGTGACCGTGGTCCAGTAACTGAACAGAAGAAAAGGTATGACTTTGTGGGCCTAAGTGACAAACATCAGGGCGCCGCTGCTGCTCCGAGAAGGAGGTCAGTCTCCAGGTCATCAATTGACTCGGGTGGAGAGAAAAGTGGGGGACCAATGCTGGCAGGAGCACCTGGTTTGGGACCAGGGTTCCAGGCACCTAGAAGAAAGTTAGTCACAAAACAAAATCAAATACATTTGCTACTAACGTAAACACCCGATCTAATCCTTCCCCCGCCAGCAATATTTAACAAGTAATTTTTTCTTGACTTTGTCGGATTGTTAATACACAAGCGAAGCGCAGTGTCGTATAACATATCCACTTTTTTCCAATCTAAGTCGCTCATGAAAAGTGCTCATAAAAGTGGCATTTTTTATATCTGGTTTACTTTTGCTGCATAACATTATGTTTTTGTATCTGGTATATTGGTGGCTTCTCCTGTTTGATAAAAAAAACAGGTCTTATGAAAATATCTCGGATTTCGTTCGTTAAATTTTATTTAGGAAAATTTTTGCTTATTTGGAGAATTTTTGCAACAAATTAATTTTTCTCGAAATGTTTTGTCGATTGTCAGAAAAAGGTGGCCAATGAAAAGACCAGCTTCTTGCCAGTCTGCATGCATACTCCAACAGTCTGTTTTTCTTTACTAGGCGTTCTACAGCCTTCGACAATTTCAATGGAGGGATTTTTAACCCATTTTAGGGATTTTTTTTTCAAACAATACCTTTCAAAATCTGAGATTAAGGGGTTAATCAAAAGAAGATGCTTTGAAAATAACCCAAGCTGTCATTTTTGTAGAAAAAGACATGGCCTTAGAAAATGTCTAAATATTTTTATTTTTTTCCGTTTTTGGAAACTTCTTTTTCTTGAAATCTACCTTGCAAATCTCAGATGCAAAAACTGATGCTAAGAATCCTCATTGCATAAACGGCTCGGCCCATTTTTTCCTCAAAATTGTAATGGCCATTTAAATGTTCCATTTCGGAACATTGAAGGTTTTTTCGAAACTTTTGATTTTTCTGAAAAACTACCCCTCCAAATTTGAGGTTCTAAATTTGAATGAAATAACAGGATTTGTGACACTTCTATGCACAAGTGATGTTGTGCTGATTTTGGAAAAAAAAGTTATTGATCTCAAAAATTAATAGTTTTTAAGAGTAATGAATGTAGTGAAGACTCTTATATAGGTCTTGGTGATTTTTTTTTATCTGGAAAAATTCTTTCAAGGCTCTAATAACTACAGATGTGCATTCAAACATAATAATGTATTTATGAATGCACTTAGGTATGTATTAACTTTTTGACTTCAACTAAAATTCATCTGCTAAAAGTTACGTAAATAGCACTCTCCAAATACGAACGTGGAATTGGATCTAAAAGCATGAACAATTTCTAGTTTCGAAAGTGGAATTTAGTTTTCAGATTTACAGCGGAATAAAAACTTTACCTATTGATCCTGGTTTCTCAAGTTGGGTTAATGTTATCAAAAAAGCCGCAATCGTAAATAGTTCTAGATATTCAAATTTTCTGCGCCGCAGTAGTAGTTAAAGGGCATCTTATTTTTTCTTTGAAGTTCGAAAGTTTCCTGCCAAATCGGAGGTTAAAGCGTAGAGAAATGGCTGTTCGAGTTTTCTCTGCAGAACCATTACGACTAATTTTTTGTAGGAACTTAGTTTTAGACATAAAAAAAGCCTTTTTGTTGAAATTTTGACCTGTTTTTCGGAAGCTTGTCAAAAACTACCCTGACAAATCTGAAATAAAGGGTTCAATCGAAAGGACAGGTTGTAGGAGTTTTTTTCTCGAATTTTTAAGAGTCGGTGAAAGTTGTTCGGATTTTTATATAGGTCGTGATTATTTTTTTTTCAGGAAATGTCAAATTTACTTCTAAGTTCAGTTCCTTGTTTTGTTAAAAGGACAGCTAACTCCACTATCAAACAGCAAATGTTTAAAATTCACGAAAAACGTGATCCACTTCTAGTTTCGAATTTGGAATTGAATTTTCAAATTTCGCAGCAAAATAAAAGATTTGCCTAATGGTCTAATTTTCTCAAATTGGGTTAACTTTGCAAAAAATGGGCATATCTTGAATTGTTCTAGAAATGTAAAGAGCTTCAAAGGCATCTATTTTTGCATTGATATTCGAATGTTGAGATTTTGTCAAAAAACAAATCAATTTTTTTAAATTTACTTGCGTTCATTGACTTTTTTCCAACTGTCTGTTGGCTATTTTTGAAAAAAGTTAGAATGATTTTCAAAACTGTTGATGTTTTGAAATGTTGACCGTTTTTTCGATACTTTTTGAATTAT
The DNA here is from genome assembly GCF_963678635.1 of Symsagittifera roscoffensis. Classification (NCBI taxonomy): domain Eukaryota; kingdom Metazoa; phylum Xenacoelomorpha; order Acoela; family Convolutidae; genus Symsagittifera; species Symsagittifera roscoffensis. The sequence goes on along the minus strand of NC_087064.1, from coordinate 76,960,227 downwards.
CTCGAAAACTAAACGGCCAAATTTAAGATTAAGGGATCAATCAAAGACCATCGCTAGGAATTTTAGCTTCATAGCGACTACGCCTTAATTATTGTGGAAAAACAATTTGTTTGGCAAATGTCCATTTTGGGAAAAAAACTTTTGATCTTAGATTTTTTGGATAATCACTTGTGGCATCAGTACATTCATTGATATTTTATCAAAGAGCTACTACCTCCAGCTTTAGCTGGGCCTTTAATATTCATTTTTTTGAAGCGGCAAATTTGCAGATGGCCAGGACGTGTGATGTTGAATCTCGAGGTCGGAGATTCGATTCGAGCACATATTCGATTTTATGTTTTACCTTTTCTTTCATTCATTCTTTGTTCCGACCATTGAAAATAGGGAGGAACTTTGTATTCGGGTGTTTTAGTTTTTTTCTTTTTGTTTTTCACCCAAACTCAGGTAACACAAATAATAAATATCTTCTCTGGCACAAAAAATTTAAAAAAAAATTTAAAGTGTTTGAAATTTTTTTCATTTTTTAAATTCCTTCATTTGAAAGCAATTGGAGTCTGGTATGCCTAATTCACTAAATAATGACGCGTTCGTATAGTTATATAGTTTTTTTCAGAATGTGTTCGGAACATTCTGCTGTGCTACTTTACTTGCACAGCAACCGGCTATCCTTTTCACTTTGTCCCTTTTAGAGCTACTTTTTGCACTTTTCTTGCTTGTGTTTGCGAAATTGATTGCAATTTATTATTTGAGTGTTTTGCAGGACGAATAAGGAGAAATTAGAGGAGGCGTCTAGACAGAGACAGGCTCTGAGACAGCAGCTGGCATCCAACAAGGCCGCCAGGAAGGACTCCTACAGTGTCAATCCAGAGGATGCAGTCATCACTGCAGGGGGAGACTTCTCAGCAGCCATGCCACATCATCAGGGACCACAGGTGAACATTTCCTACCACAGGTGAACAACTTATTTTTGCAAAGGTGGCTTGCTCGACTCAACCAGTTCTGAGAATTTCTACTGAAATTAGTAGTTATGATAAGTTAGTTATAAACTAAACTCAATGTACATTTGCGAGCTGAGCTGTATTTAAGATTGATACCATTTATTTTTCAAGGAAAGGACCGAAATACTAGATTATTAGCTCTTCGCGGAGAACCGCTGTTGATCCCTTGATTAAGAGAGCAATTTTTGGTTTGTTTGTTTTTTGGACTGAGAATAGTTGCCTCACCCGCAAGTAACTAGTGCATGGATGTTGGTGGGCCTCGACATATCGAACTAGAAACTTACTCAAAAGGTTGCCAGTCTATCACTGAAATTAGGTTATCACTCAAAACTTCAAACCGGTTTTTATCGATTCTGGGACAACTCTTTGAGTTTTTTTTGCTGTCGTTCGATACATGATTGAAAGAACTCTAGTATCATATATCACTCGGCCTTTTTCGATGACTATTTGTGGTGCCTGATTTTGCGTAGAATAAACAAGAGCAAAAGTTTCTCCCCATTTTCAATGGCCGGAACAAGTTCGGATCTGTGAAAGTCACCCACGCGAGCAAAGCTATTTAAAGCAAAAATTGATGTGATATCAGGATTTGTGTTTAACCTTCGTGTTCAGCTGTCAATTAACGAAAGTGAAGAGACTTATTAATTTCGTTAATATCAATTACATTTAGGTAATATCAAATTCATTTGCCAAATGGCACGCAAATTATGCTCTTCAATAAAAAGGTTTTTAAGAGTCGATGAATATAGTTCAGAATCTTAGATAGATCACGATTATTTTTTTCGTTCTTGCTTGGATTCAGGAAGTTTTCGAATTTGTTTAGGCTCAAATTTATTTTTTCGAGGTTTGACTTTCGGTTTTTTTAAGTTCAGTTCCATTACCTTGTTACGAACCTTCTTTTTTTGCTAAACTAAGTAGCAAATTTTAGTGCCACTTTTGGGGCACCTTTACAGCTTTTTGATACCCTGTGCTTTGACATTCGAATTGTAATTAGTTAACACAGTTGATGCATTTTTAATTCATCAAATGAATGGAAAAATGCTATTTAACATCATAACAATTATATAAACTCGGTTTCAGAAATTTTCCAACTCAATATATCTTACAATTTTTTGAAATTCATAATTTATACATAATGTGGTTTTATGCTTTCCGATTTGTTTCATGCAAAGTTAGTGTAAATGCCTTCAGATTTTTATATTCCAAATTTTTACCTGCGAGATTGCGTCTATTTGTATTTGGTGCCACTTTTGCTGAATGGCATTGGCAATTTATTAGCATATGTAGCTGCTTTATTCGTGACTAGTGTTTGTCGGTGATTAAGCGTGCGTGGCTGAATTGGTAGTGCGTGAGACCCAAAATCTCTTGATTGCAGGTCGCAGATCGAATCCTAGACCTAGACGAATTTTTACTAATTCGAGGCTTATTCCTATTTTTTCTTATTGCACTTTCTAGAGCTCCTTTTTGCCGTGTTCTAGCTAGTGCTTGCGAAGCATAGCTTGGCCTCCAAATTTCTTTGCGATATAAAAGTTTACCTACTAATCCAGTTGTTTAAAATTGGGTTAGTTTTATCAAAAATACCAATTACACATGGCATCAATGGCATTTTTCTTCTCTTTGAATTTTGAAAGCTGAAGTTTTTCCAATTGTCAGTTGGCTATGTTCAGGTTTACCAGTTGATTAAATAATTTACTCATTGATCCAGTTTTTGAGAGCAGAGTAGAATCTTACATAGGTCAAATTTCGCTCAAAATTTGATTTTTTTTCGCTTGACAATTGAACATAACTCCACTACCGAACAGCGGCAGTGTGAATGAATGTCACATCACTTGTTGATCACCTTTAATTGCGTATTTTAATTCCAGATTCCCCTGCAGAATAAAAACATATATCTATTTATCCGGTTTTTTCAAATTGGGTTAATTTTTATCAAAAACCTGTCAATCATTCATGATTTGTTCTGGAAATTCAAAAAGCTTCAAGTGCATCTTTTTTTCGAAAATCGGAAATTAAGATTTATTTTTCTGTTTTCTTGCGTTCATGACTATTTTGTTAACTGTCTGCTAGCTGTGTTTGTAAATTAAAAACACGTGCAAGAGCAACTTCGAGACTCCACTTGACTTAGAGGTAACGCACGCGGTTGCTTTTGTACTCTAAGGTGTGGGGTTCGAGTTCCTGTCGGATATTGTTTTTTTTTCCAGAATTTATAATATTTACACTAGCCATTAGAGAACTGTATTAATTAGTGCGCAACTTCTTTTTTTTCAAACCTTACTCGCAAATAAAAATGTTCACTTATTTGGTGGCACGTTTGCTATAATCACGATCTGTAGAAATTGTATGTTCATAGCATCTGTTCTCTGCTTCATTTGTGGCTAGTGTTAGATTTATTAGCGTCAGTGGCTGAGTGTTTAGTGCGTAAGACTCAATATCTCTAGGTCGCAGATCAATTCCGAGATGATGCCGAATGTTTACTAGTTACATTAGCTATTAGTGTAATGTATTATTACGAACCTTTTTTTCTAACCTAACTTGCAATAAAAGTTTCATTTGGAAATTTTACTGTAGCAGAGGAAATTGTATAGCATCTGTTCTCTGCTCTGTGGCTAGTGTTTGTTAGCTATAAGCGTCCATGGCTGAGTGGTTAGTGAGTTCGACTCAAAGTCTGTAGGTCGGGTTCGAATCCCAGACGTAACGTAATAATTTCGAGATTTATTTCTAGTTTCTCTTATTGCACTTCATAGAGCTGCTTTTGTCGTTTTCTCGCTCGTGTTTGCGAAGCGAAGCTTCACCTCTGTGTGAAAAATGCTTTCCGGGAAAAATTGAATGATCGGAGTTTTGTTTACTTTCTTATTTTTGTCTGCTGAATTTCCAAAGCAGGTTTTTTGGTTTAAGCAGTTCCAACCTGACAGTCATCTTTCAATGAACCAAGTCGATTTTTGAATGTTTTTTTTAGTTTTCTTGATGGAGAAATGGTTTTGGCTTTTATTTTATCGGCTTATTCGACTTTTTTTGTTGTTTGAAGGGCAATAATTTACATGAACTAAATTAGGCTGTGCTCTAAAGATTAAAAGTTATGTAAATTAATCGATCAAAAAATGTTTTTTCTGTATATCAACATTTTTTAAAAAAAATTTCCGTTTAAGGGGCGTCTACACGTTTTAAGTATTTTCGGATCAGTGGCTGCTCGTTAAATGATACTAAAAGATGATTTAAAACTCGTGGTGTTTCTTGAATGTTTTTCTGAAATTGAACAGAAAGGGATCTGGGTTGTATTGCAAGTGATGCGAAGCTACGCGTCTGCTCTGTAAAACAGTTCCAATCAGAGAAAGCTTCTCGATTTTTTTTTTGACTGTTTGTTGGCTATATTCTTTGATGACTTTTTGGGCCAGACCCGGATAATGTTTTAGATAGTCGAATAATCTGAAAGTGATGTGTTAATTATTTGACAGGCTCTCAAGAGTGACCACTCATTAGGAGCAGCAGTGGGTGTCATGTCTAGTTCTATCGATGACGTCAGAGTAGGTGGGATGACTAAAGGTACCGGGGGAAGGAGTGGAGTGCGCAATTCAAGCTACACTACAGACAGACGAAATCCCAATGCGCCAGTGATCGACAGCAGCGAGAACTTGTTCAGGTTGAAAAGATTATTATACTTGAAATATTCTGCATTTTTGAAAGTTTTACTGGTAGTTATAGATAGTGTTCCAGATTTCAAATGAAATTTTTGATTTGATTGCCCAGTTTTTTTCGCGCTCAAGATTTAAAATGTCCAACTGAAAGAAAGTTCTTTTGAAAAAGTTTTGTTCATGTAATTTTACTCGGCTAATATGTCTGAACCAATTTCGTTTGCCACCTTTTTTGTTTGCCGTTTAGAACCAGCTCTCGCGATTCGCTCCCTGGACACAAACCTGCAGTCCGCGGCAGACAGTTGAACGACTCCTTTGGAAAAGTTTCGGCTACTGGAGACGAGTCGGGAGTGATGAATGATTCAGTATTTGGCCAGGAAAACTCGTTCACAATCGAGGCATCGCCCGGAGAGCCCGTTTACAGTAGTAATCCAGGGTTGAATATGAGGAGGAGTTCGCCTGGATTAGGGAGTCAAGATAGACTAAGAAGCACGAGTGGTCAGAATTTGAATGCGATGGGAAATAGCAGCTTCACCAAGTCCAAATCTGCCTTCTCAACAGAAAGTATAAGCAAGTTAGTCAAATTAATCTAAAAGGGAACAATTAGTTCACATATATGTTAAAATTGCAGAATTCTAATGTAATTTTCTTGTGTTTTATTTGAGGATGATCTTTTTCGATTCCTATACAGTCAATAATCGAACCTTAATAGTAGCTTTTCAACATTATTCTTCGTGTTTTAAAACATCCATGGTGGCAAGATATGATAGTTTTTAGCATCTAGTGTGCTTTTTCACTTTCTTTATTTCAGAATCCCGTCCCAAGATTCTCTAGTACGGCGTGGATCTCTTGGAACTGGTAGTGTCGAGCGAAGAGCAGACTACAGTAGCAGTGAGAGTCTACACGATGGTCTCAATCAAACACCCTCCAACTACCACACTCCCAGGACTTCCAGGCCCAACGAGAAGCGAGCGGGAAGTGGGGGTCTAGCAGTGCCTGGAACTCTGACCAGACCAAAAACATCATCTGGTTCTGGTGTTGCTCACTACGACAGGAAACGAAATATCCCGCAGTCATCTTCTATGCAGTAAGTACTAGAAAAATAAAAAAGAAGAGCTTAAGTGATTAGTGATAAGACATGAATTTCGGTTGAGAGATGATTTTGAACAAAATGTAAGTTTGGGATGCATTAAAGTGTACGGATTTTAGCTCGTAGCGATTGGAGCTCGTAGACGCTGCTATTCCTTCATGCTAAGGCAGTGTCTGTCCTAATTGTTCACAGATATCTGGTGTGGTTTCTGACGATGTTTTTAATTTCGTTTGTTTTAATAAGAATTCAACGAGTTTTTAACGACAAATTACAGGAAAGTTTTTAGCGACAAATTACCTCGAAGCTCTTAATTCGGGCACTGAGTTTTGTATTTTCTATCGACTTACTTTCAGACTGCGCTTTGTTTAGGAGCCTGAAATCAACTGAATCGCTAAATACAGTCGACTCCGAAATGGTAGTTGCCACAGCTCCGAGCAGCAGGGGGACCCCATCATCAAAACAATCCCTCCTCGCGACTCCTCCAAGGACAGTTCTGAAAAACCGGACGAGAAATGTGACACCAGAGACAAGTGTCAGTCCCGCCACAGCTCCCGGAAAACCGACACCCGCTAGAGGGACTCAACAAAGAACGGTGACGAAGGGACCGATGGGTGCACGTGCGGGTAATCAGACTGTTACAAGGGAGAAGACGGCCCCAATTTCATCAAGAGAAGGTGATTAAAAGTATCCTTTTTGTTCAGAACATCGTCAGAGGCTGGTCGAAACCTATTTTTTAAATCTATTTCTTTCTCAAACGAAAGGCTGCATTTATCCCAGAAAAAAATTGTTTACAAAGCGTAATTTAAAAAGTAAAAGTTTTTTGTTGTTTGTCAACGTTTTTGAATATTCTAAAGCAGCTTTGGATTTGCGTCGCATAAGTCGCAACTTATACGCGTCTATTCACTCACCGGATAGAGACGATGAAATTGAAGATCAAAACAACAACAGAAACGACATTGACGACACTTTTGAACAAATTAGTTGCAGTTCAGAGATCTACTGCAGCACGGAGAGTCTGAACACGAATTTAACTCGTGAAAGAGAGGAAAGTTCAGCAGGGCCGGAGAGAGAAAATTCAAGCTCAGTCGCAAGCATCGTTGATAAAGAAAACAGGGTAGAATATGTTGAAGAAAGACCTGCCTCGAAAGTCGAAGAGCTCTCGCTGAGCGAAAAACTAGAAGATTTCGAGAAGGATCTTTCTGAAAATGATGATTTATCAGACTTGGATTGTATGAGTCATAGAACTCAGGTCAAAGTGCCGGCTGCACTGCATTTGAATACAGTAGCCAATGGCGTATCGAATATGCCCACTTCTGGTATTCCCAAATCAAGGGTGTCTAGACTGAAGTCACCCGTGAGAGGTTTGTAACCCTGTGACTGTGCACGGTTAAGCTTCTGTCATTTGCATGCGAATAAAATCTTCTTTTTAAATATATACGGCAGAAAATGTTGGTGGTGGGTTCAATATTTATATAAGAGGTCTTCTTGCTATCCATTGCTCTATATCATTACTTACTCTTAGTTAACATTTGCCTCAGAATCCGTTATTTTGGACTACTGAATTTTTAAACTTCTTTTAGGACTAGCTGAACTTTTTATTGTCTAAGTTGCCGAATCCTGACATGAATACTGACGTTTTAAGCCTGCTAACAATGCCATAAGTGCTTTGTTGAGCAGATGAGTCATACGAGTTGAGCAAAATGTTGAATTTCCTTTGTCTAAAGCACTCGTTTACTGATTATGCTTTGATGCAAATTTTAACAGCTTGTCGTCCTTGTTGCATTGATCGCTTCTTTACCACGTTTTCTTTATTCTGCACTTTTTACTAACAACGAAAAACAATATGTTGAATTTTTGTTATATTTCAGCAAGACCCGTTGCTTCCAAGCCCACATCAGGACTTGCGAGGCCTTCAGGAGCGACAACATCCAGGCCAGCTGGTGGAGCTGCATCCAAGAATCAGAACCAGACCATGAATGCCCCTCAAACAAGGCTGGCGAGGAGTGGGACTGGCACAGCCCCCACCTCCTCCAGACTAACTCAGAGTCAGTCATCAGGTGATGAACACTAACCTGGTTGGCATCTATAGTTAATGCCAAAATGTTTGGCAATATCATTTTCGGTCAACGAATCTGAACCAAGTTAATTAACCTAAAACTGCTCATTTCTACGACAATTTTTAGTTTATTTTGATTTAAAGACGTAAAAACAGTTTCCATAGAACCAAATAAACTAAAATGATGTAGCTTTGACCGATTAAATTGCTCAAGGTCGCCGATATTGTCAATAATTTGGCATTAACTATAAATTACTCTTGTTACTCTTAACAATAATTTTTGAACAAGCTGAGCATTATAAACTTAAACTTGGGCAAAATATAACAAAAGTGAAATTACTCACGGGCACATAATCAGGAGAATTGAGGAAATTAACTCTTATTAGTTTCTTAATATTTAATTGCAAAAAAAACATTTGTGACTTCCGAAGAGCTTCGACAAAAAACCAAACGAATGTTTAACTTTCGAGTCATCAAAATTTCTAGACTAACCATTTTCCCAACAAAATTTTTTTGATCATGTTATTCTGTCTGTTGAATATGTTTGAGCTTTTTTGTTTGTCTTCGTTCCAGGTCATTTAAGTGGCAAGCTTTCCAGTGGGAGAGACGTTGACCCAGTGAAGGTATCTGACCCCAGTATGAATCAGACGGTGTCTTCCATAGGAGGACCCAATTCTACCAGATCTGCTATGCCCTCTAAGAGGTTATATCACAAACACTCAGAGATTGTTTTAAAGTGTCAATGAACGTAGTAAAGATGCTTATTTAGGTTGCGATTTTCTTTTTTTTTTCAGGAAAAAGTCTCAAAAGGCTCAAAAGTACTTAACAACTTAGCACAAAAGAATTAGCAATTTAGAAAATGTTGAATTGCTTAATTTTTCTTTTTTCTTATTTTTTCTTGAGAGAACCGATAACTGTTTTTTTAGAGAACCGATAACTATTTTTTTTAGAGAACCGATAACTAGGCCCTCCACTGCTCGGACTGCAAATCAGACTGCTGCTGCTGCTGGACATTCGGTCTCTCAGGCAGCTACTCAGAGCAATCCAGCCAGTTCCCGAGCATCGGCACTTCCAAAGCCATCATCGGGTATCCCTGGACCTAGAACAGCTGCGAAAGGCAGAAGGTAATCACTCGTAAAAGTGAACCCAATAAGCGGGGCAAAGTGCAAGTTGAAGCTAAAAATCAACACTGATCTTTTATTTCATCCGCGATGACCGTGAAGATTGGCGATCCTTTGTTTGGTGCATTTGGGGCATATTTTAGCTTAAAAAATCTCACCATAGTTTTGTTGCATTTAATGGGATTATATTCATTAAAGCCGCTTAAATTGGAAGTAATTTTTAAAAGAAACAAGGATAGCCGGTTGCTGTGCAAGTAGCACAGAATGTTACGACCTCCAATGCAAACACTTGAAGAAAAAACAATTCTCTGGGGTAGCAGGATTTTTTTGTAAATAAGCTCCTACAATGGGTAATTACATCATAAATAAGTTCAAATAGCGGTAGAATTAGGCTGAGAGTGACTATTCCCGCCCACCTTATCAGTTAATGAGTCAGAAAAATGGAATATCTTTGAGCATGACTGAAAGAACTTTTATTTGATACCCGAATGGATGCCCAAAGAGTATTCTTTATAGTATTTGATATTTGCTGGCGAAAAACAGGCCCTCTACTATAGATTTCTCCAAACCCTGGGGTTTTTCTGTGTTCGAATTGTTTTTCCGTGTTCGATTTGCTATAATTTCTATTGCAAGTTTTATGATGGGTTGAAACATGAAGAAGATTTCAAAGGCTGATGGCGTTTTTAGATCGCACCTGCCTACCTCGGCAGCTTCTAAACCTGTTAAATAAACCAGGTTTGTTCACACTCAAATAAAGAAATCACTACATGTCACTTTTTAACAAACAGATAGTTTATAGATTGTTCAATGCTGTTCGGTGTCGTGTTTGCAGCTTACTATTCAATGCAGTGTTGGTAATGTTCTGAAAAAGACAATTCAAACATTTTAAACAGTCTAATTGTCTAATACACCCTATTTAAAATAAAATAAAAACTGAATTATCTCTGATCTCAGAAACTGTTTCTGAGATCAATGTGTTTTCGAACGAACGTTCAATCCCAGCTGATAAAGGGACAAAGAACTATTCGAAAACGCTCCCAGAGGCTTGGTTAGATAAACCATGATGAAGGGCAATAGAAAAGGGCTATAGCTTGCATTGTGATTAACTCGAACTTCATTTTCAAAAAGACAAACACAAAATACAGACCTCCAAAACAGTATTTGAAACTTGTTTTATGCACCCCTAATTTTAAACATACCAGCTCTGATTCAATGTGATAACATGTTATATCAAAGTACCAATTGGAAACATCGCCAGATTTTTTTCATTCAAATTCATATTTCGACAGAATTCTTAGTTGATATTTCATTTTTAGTCAATAACTGGATATTTAGCGTCATCGTAACATAACAAGCGCAATGTTTTTGACAATGGTTCGATGTATAAAACCTTTGCATGTTTTCAGGAGACTGCCAGAAGTCCCAGTTCAAAGTGTCGACAGTGCTGTGGGCCTAAACAGCACCTACCCCAAAAATCATAATCAACTTCAATCAAACAGTAGTGTATCATCTAGTAGACCATATCCTTCGACCGACGCGGTCAAAAAGATTGGTAGCCAGTCTAGCCGAAAACCAGCATCATCATCCGCTTTATCTTCTAGTTATGACGTAACTCAACCGAGCGAGGCTCTATCACAGCAAACTGAAATAAACACTTCCATGTCTATCGACCATTCGTCTCAAAGTGCTTTCCGGCTTATTAAACCCATCGCTAAACGCCCTCAAAGTTACCAACAAGATTTCGGCAGTAGTGAATATTTGGATGCGAGCGGTGACAGGTACGGGTATCCGAGTGCACCGCCAACAGTTCCGAGTTCCCGAGATAGGAAGCCAGCATACGAAAAGGCCTCCTCGGCGAGAGGAGGAGGACAAGTTGGTGATGATAGGTGATTATTTATATTTTCCAGTTTTGTCCTTAAGTTATCAAATTTTTAGGGACAAGCGCTCAAAAAACCGTTTACTCATCTCGGTTGTCCTTGAGTTTGACTCCCTGGTGTGCAAAAAATATCATAATCAAAGCTTATATTCTAGGCTTCGTATTTAATTGCAATATGGATATCCTTTTTGCTGTTTTGTATTGCTTGTTTTTTTTGCAAAAAAGTGCAAATACGACTCAATCTGATGTTTGTAATTTACTCTTATTAAAAGTAAAAGAGCGAAATTGTTGTCTTTTTTTATAGGTCTTGATGTTTTTTTCCATTAGTAATCCTAAAATTTGTTCACGCTCAAATCTGATTTCTTACTGTTTAACTTGGGATGTATTTTTAAGTTCAATTCTATTCTTTTGCTTGGACGACAAATTCCATTATCAAAAAAGGATAAAAGTCATGAAAAATGGATATGACTTCTAGTTTCAAAGTGGAATTGAAGTTTCGGATTTTTCTGCCACATCAAAAAAATTACCCATCGATCCAGTTTTATCTAAATAGGATAGCTTTACGAAAAAAGTGCCAATTATAAACATTTCTTGAAGTTCAAAATGCTTGAACGTTGTGTTTTTTTTATTCGAAAAATTTTCAATCACTTGTTTAGATTTCTTGTTCTTCCAGTTGTCTCTAATTTGTTGTTCGACTGAAATTAGAAAAAAAACGAAACAAGAGTTCTCTTGAATAAAACTAGTGGAAATTGTCGAAGAATGTGATCTCGAGATCAACTATCAGCGCGGCTATGCTCAATCATTTTTAGGCAGTATAAATAAAATAATTGATTTAGCTTATTTTTAAGTATCAATGAACGTAGAGATTTTTAACGTACTTTTTTTAAAGTCATAGGTCACGCTCAATTCTAAATTTTTGCTGGTCGGCTTTTGATTTTTTAAGTTCAATTCAAATTCATTTGCTAGCAGGAAGGCAAATTACTCTCTCGATTACAAGTGTGAAAATAGCGCGAAGAAACGTGAGTTACGTTTTGATTAGAACGTAATTTTTTTATAGATGCAACAGCGGAATTTTAAAAATTATCTATAACCCCAAGTATCTCTAAGGTTTTTGATAAGAAAAGTGCCGATCTTTGAAAATGCTTGAAAAATAAAAGAGCTTTCAGGAGATGTATTTTGTCCCAAAAAGTTGAAAGTTTGCCGGTTGGTTGCTAAAGTTTTACTGTAATTGACGTAAAGAGAGATTGAATAACATTTTTGTTTCTTTCTTGTTTCTTTCTTTACTCTTGGGAAGCGAGTGTATTAGTATGAACCCTCTTTTTTGAACCTTTTTTGTCCAACCCAAGTCGCAAATATAGTGCCACTTTTGGAGCACCTTTGCAGTTTTTTCATAGCCTGTGCTTTGACATTCCAATTGTAATAAGTTAACACAGTTGATGCATTTTTAATTCATCAAATGAACCGAAAATTTGTTTCAAAAAACATAGCAACACTGAAAACTCGATTTCAGAAGTTTTCTAAGTCAGTATATCTCGCAGTTTTTTGAAATACATAATTTATAGATAATGTGGTTTTATGCTTTGCGATTTGTTACATGCAAAGTTAGTGTGGATGCCTTCAGTTTGTTATATTCAAAATTATTACTTGCAAAATTGAGTTTATTTGTGTTTGGTGGTGCCACTTTTGCTGATTTGCATTGGCAATTTATTAGCATATGTAGCTGCTTTATTCCTGACTAGTGTGCGTCGGCTGTAAGCAGCTTGCGTGGTTGAGTGGATAGTGCTTGAGACTAAAAATCTCTTGATTGCTGTAGGTCGCAGATTCGAAACCTACATGTAGCCGAGTTTTTGCTAATTCAAGGCTTATTTCTACCGTTTCTTACTTTACTTGATAGAGCTGCTTTTTGGTCGTGTTCTCGCAAGTGTTTGTTTATTTCTAGTATTCTGCCCCTGAAGTATCTCATTCCAGCCCAGCCCAGGGACTCGCCCTCTGACTTCATTGATGTGTACAGTGGAGATGAGATGTTGATGGGCGACCACGAGGATCCAAACAACTGGGACGATGGCTGCTATTAGTGCCATTCGTGGTGATATTATAGCCAATTATTAATAAGAAAGATAGACTAATCGTCAAAGGCCCTTTTCTTCTCTTAATTTCTTTACTTACAAGCTGTAAACAGTGCTTTTACAACACAGTGACACAAGAAGGCCAAGTGGAGAAGAAAGCGATCAAATTTAAGTACATTTACGCAAATTTAAGTAAAATTACGTACAAAAGTACAGGTTTAAGTACAATTACGTACAAGAATACAAATTTACGTAAAATTACGTACAAAAGTATAAATTTAAGTACACAATTATGTTGAAAAAAGAAAAGAGCCTCTGTGAAAGTCAATCAGATATGACACTGTTAATAGAGCTAGATCTTTGAGGTGTGCAGGCCATGTCAAATTACAACTGTCAGAAAAATAATTTTGTCTCTAACCTCAGACCCTGTTTTAATGACACGTCAAAATAAGTTGATAATAGTCTTTAAATACTATGAAAGAAGAAGAATATTATCAAACAATTTATTTTTTCGTATTGACATATGTATTGGGTCTTCAGGGTTATTGTAGTGAAAGTCCATCTCTAATTCATGGATGATTCATGTCTGATTCAGACCTGAAAATTTAGCGCTAGTTCAGCGTTGATTAAGCCCTGGTCATGGATAAAGTGACCCTGATCATAGACCGAATCATAGATGGTAATCGCTGCGATATCTCTGAGTTAGAGATAATTTTTCCTGTTAGCTCAACCCGGAATGGTTAAAGTTTTAAAGCCATAACTGATGGTTTAGTGAATGGTGTTCCAATTCGCTTTAGTGGCTTTAACTATTATCTTCTTGTTAGTTGACCGCGTGGCAAAATAATTCTTTCACTGCACTGAAGTAGTTAGTTCTCATTAGAAGTGTGCATGTGCGTCGCTGTCAATTTTGAGCTGCATCCTGAAAAGTACTCAAAAAGTATGATTATCAAAAATTATTATCAAAAATTGACAGTCATTTTGCACGTTTATTAGTTATGGTTATAAAGATTCAAAAAATAGTATTTTTCTTCGAAAGTAGAACAAAAATAAGACTGAAAACTATGATGGAAAATTGGTCAGTATGATCAAAGTAAAAATCAAGTAGGGGACAAAGTGTGCATCAATCATGCATCAAAATCAAACGTTACGCTCCGGTATGTTTTAACCCGGCGAAGCGAGTTGTTAGAAATAATTGAAAGAAGCGGCGGCGTAGTGCAAACTTCTATTTCTCATTGTGGCATTATTAGCTAGTATTGTAGTCTTCAGTTGCGATATCTTCTCAATTTCCTTTTCTTACAATATCCTCATAAAATTAGTACCATAAAAAAGGCCTAATGTTTTGGTGCTACACTGAACCAAAAATCTCTTTGTGCTTCTCAAAAAGTCTTCTCTAGGCTGACCAAAATAAACGTGTGCGCTGCTGTTAAATTGTAGCATAAATTGTTTCTTATCTTGACAGTTTTGCCAGATTGTTGCCTTATTTCTTTTTAAGTGTGCCGTTGTACGATATTATTTCAGTTGAGATGTCGAATTGTAAATAACGTTGTTGTAAAAGTGCTTTTTTCAGAATATTTCTAAAATTTTATTTTGAGTTGAATTTTCAGCATTGCACAGTTTTTTTACCAACCAAGCTGGAGCTTTTTCTTTTTTAAATTTTTGTTTGATGACTCAAAGATTGGGAAGGTACAATGGCGTAGGATGGGGGTTTTCTTTCGCGTTAATTTAAGTGCTAGGTACATTAGCTCGAAGAATGTTCGCCAAATGTGGTATCATTTTGAAACGCTTGTAGCCGCCGTGATTTGGATTCTACAACAATTTTAACCCACGTCGAGGAAAACTCGTCTCAATTTTTCCGTTTCGACATGATATTATAACAATGAAGTTGGTACTATAGTAGTCTCGCAATCTACTTTTTGTTCAATGTTATACTAAGCTACTTGCTTGATATTGTTGAAATTTTGTACTTTGTTGTCTCCACTTGTCTTGCTTTATGTTCAGTTTGACAAAAATGTTCAAAGGAAAACAATTGAATGTTAAAATAGGATTGAAAATTTTTTTTTCGAACTTTTGTTTCAATTCTTGAACATCGCATCGCCTCCCTTCAGACGATAAAAAATATTTTCATACAAAAAAATAAAAAATGTTTTTTTTTTAGTCCCCTGAAGACGCACGCATACGTTTTTTCCCGATCAAACTAAGCAGTATAAGGCCGCAAACATCGACAATATTTGAGTCAAAAAGAAAAAACAAAACAAAAATTATACTGAATGGTAACTCGTAAATTTGCAACCGATATAAAAGTTTTTGAGGAGAACGGATTTGTGAAATAAAGTCATGTTCAAAATGAGTCTGCTGGTTTGAAAAATATATATATTTGGAAATTTTTTTAGATTCTGTGGGACAAGTTGTTTACTTCGAAACAAATTCATCTCACAATGCTTGCTAATCATAAGCGTAATCAAAATAATCGTAAAATGTAGAAGATTTACATGTCCCCACAACCAACAGTTCTTGCTATAATTGAAAGCAATTTATATTAGTCTGAAATTCTGAGAAAATGTTGCAAAAAACGAAATCAGACTAAGAACTCATCTCAAGTGTCAAGCTTGTGCAAAAATATCCCCAACAACTCAGTTTAAACGCAGTCGTATTTGTTAGGACTTCAAAATGTTTTCGAAGTTCGAAGTATGATTTAAAGAGCCCTCTCGATCCACTTCAGTTTTTGAGTTACCTCTGAGCGATGAAGATTTCAGCTGAATAACTTTGTCGGAGAAACAAACAATGGCGGTCAATAAATGTTGGATGATATCGATTTTACAAATCTATGATCTAATGTTGCAGTTTTTCATTTCAAGTTATTCGGCTTATGCGACTTCAAGGTAACAACATGCACCGCACCGGACGTCCGGGACACTTTTGTTCAACGCTTTTTTGAAGCAATGATTAAATTAAGTTGTTTCTTCAGAGGATATCTAGTTTTGTTGATTTTATGCTAATTCTAGAAGTTTATAGAGAAGAAACTATCAACAGGTATTGATTGATCGTTTTCTGATTTTTATATTTTCAAAACAAGCGAGAGAAAGTAATTGCAAGAGGGTACAAGATGTTTTCTCCCGGTAAATGATTTTTTTTTAAATTTCATGTGACATCATGTTTGGCCGATATAAACGCACTAAAAATTGTTAGTAACTTTTTTTCGACATCGTCGGTTTCGGTTCAGTTGTCGCCTTGGTCTCTGTTTTGTTTGAAAGTCTGATTACAAGTTTTAAATTCACTAATTAACACTGAACTCTGAAACGCTTATTTCTAAAGCGAAAGTCTGTCTCAATTTTTGGATTTTTTTGATAATCATATATTTAGTTCTTCCGTTGTTGAGTGACTATTATACACGATAAACATCATGAAAGAAAAAGTTTCAACTAATTGTATTATGAATGTATTCCTAATTTTGCTAAATTAAATTGATTTTTTTTGCTTGCGATTAGCAAGCCTTATCAAATCCGAATATGAACTTTTTTATTGGGGTAACAACTTGCGCAACAAAATCACTTGGGATCTTGGTTCATAATGAACTCAATTTTCTTAGCGTTTTCGGTACACTTGATCTGAAAGTAACGGATACGCCTGGGACGACAAAGGTCCTAGGTTCGAATCGGACTGGGCCCTATTTTTTTTCAAACAGAAATTTTTTGTTTCAAAATAATTCTCGGTCTATTATTTGTCTGCTGAGTTGCCTCATGTCGGCTGATTGCCACATATCGGCTGAGTTGCCACATATCGGCTGAGTTACCACATGTCGGCTGAGTTGTTTTGTCTGCTGAGCTGCCTCATATGAGAATAGTTCTTTTTTCAAACAGGAAACTTTCCGTTTCAAAATAATTGTCGGCCTAAGTTTTCTCTGCTTAGTTTTTGTAGGCTTAGTTGCAGGTTTTTGCTGTCCGCCATTTTCGTTTTACTTTTCTTAGTGTTTTCATTTACTCCCACAATTTATAATTTTACTAAGCTTGACTTCGTATTTTTTCCTTCATAGTTTTTTTGCATGAAAATTATATTGGGCGCAATTGATGTTGGCTAAGTGGCGATTCTATCGGCTACGTAATTTTGGGTCGTTTCAAGGAAAAATCAATTTTTATGCTACCTTCCGGATCACACAAAAAGCTAAAAATCTGAGAACAGAAATTATAGAGCAAATTTTTCTATGACATTATTATAGTTTTCGTTTCTACGGGAATTTTCCCAAGTTTTGACGGCTCAGTTGTCGCCGAACTTGTTGAATTTTCATTAAACACCGTCGATTGTGTTTTTGGATGTTTTCCGCAAAAATAGAGCATCATTCCTGACAACATTTTGAAGTTCTTTAGTGTCATTTTCCGAAAGTTTCTGTGTTCGAAAATATGTGTTTTGAGTTTAAAATTGTTCTTTGATTTTTTCATAACCAATAACAGATTTTTAGGTAATATGGTCAGTTTTTTCGAGCTGAAATTGTAAATAAAAAAAATCAAATGTGCCAGTGTCATAGCCATAGATATGCCAGTCATTACATTTAGATCAGCTTAGTGTAATATAGCGAATGCTCTTTTTTTCTAACCTAACTTGCAAATAAATAAATGTTCACTTATTTGGAAGTTTCACTGTAGCATTGGAAATTGCATAGCATCTGTTCTCTCCTTTTTTTGTGGCTATTTTTTTTCTGACGTTGAAGCTTCAGTGGCTGAGTGGTTAGTGTGTGAGAGGAGTGAAGCTTCGCCTTTGTGTAAGCTTTGATTCTTTCAATAATAGTGTTTCCAATTCAAAGATGATATTTTTCATTTGAGATGATTGACACCTCAAGGGCACTAAATAACTCAGTATGTTCTGAGTTAATTACTTCCAATCGTTTGTTGATACAATTACAAGGTTTGCAATGGTTCGTGGTACAAATTTTAATCAACTGATTGCGTAATTTATGATTAAAGCTGGAAATATTGATCATAGGAGTTGAAAGTTTAAAATTTTGGGATATGATAATCGTGGGATATGATAATCAAGTTACAAAAAAAAAGAAATTATTGATATTTCAGGTAATTTTTTGATGTTTTCTACTGTCAACTTGTTTTGGAAACGTACAAAATCGCAAATCGAGCTCTTCAAATACTTATAGAACATGGCTGTATCTCTCTGCTACATTTGTTTGATTTTTTTCAGGTCCGACTACTTTCATTGCTCGATTATGTAGCAATTAATAAGTTTGCTGATATGTTTTGTTTTTCAGCTTCAAAATGAATTACTTCGTATAGCGTGAGCTTAATGGACTGCGTAGAATGATGAGCAGCCAGAGTATCTTCAGTATTTGGGAGCATTTTGTACGAAATGAACATACATCCACGAAGTAAAATCTGGTCGAATTGGTAACTTATTTCTGATGATCTTTTGATTATTTCTTAGTTGATATCTTGATGGCTGGTGTTAAGGACTTTGGATTCGGTTGTTTTTCAGCTAAATCAGGTACTCAGAAAAAAATATTTCACGTGAAAGCCTTTTTAAGCAGCAATGAAAAGATCTGCATCGTTTGTGGCAGTTTCGAGAGGTAATTTGAAAATTTGGTTTTTCAATTTATTTAGAGCGATATCTTTAATTCAGAGCTGAGTGGATGAAGTTTAGTAGAGTATTTACACTCACTGAAAAGTTTCTGACAAAGACTGGAAAGGAAATATGTATACGGGGCAGTTTTTTGAATTTTTCCTGCCAATTTTGACTTCCTTAAAGAAAGATAGTAGGAGGTCAAACGTGGATTCATATGAAAGCTCTATTGACTGTAATTTGGATGATAATTTTTGGTTAAAAAGATTCTTTGACACTTTTATTTTTTCTCGACTCTGGAATACCTTTTTGAAAGACTGAAATGTCTTTATTATCAAATATCACTCAACCATTCCGATTAATAAGAGTCATGATTGTAGTGAATACTTTTGTATAAGTCTTGGTGATTTTTTGTTGTTTGTTATTTAGCAGGAAAAAGTTTTAAAGTTTGTTGACGCTCAAATTAGATTTTTCGCGGTTGGAGTTGATTTTTTCAGTTCATTAAATTCAATTCATTCATTTTACAAGGAAGGCAAACACCAATATCAAACATCGAAAGTCTAAAGGTCTCAAAAAACGTGATCGACGTCTAGTTTCAATAGTGGAATTTAATTTGCAGATTTCCCAGCGGAATAAAAGATTTACCGATTGATCAAGTTTTCCCGAAATGGGTTAATTTATCAAAAAATTGTTAATCATAATTTTTTCTAGAAATTCAAAGAAGTTTAAGGCCATATGTTTTTCTTTGAAATTCGAACTTTGAAGTCTTTTCAAAAAACTAGTCATTTTTTCTATTTACTCGCGTTTCTGACTCTTTTTCATAGGTCTATTGGCTAGGTTTTTTTTCGTGGTGCCTGATTTCGCGTGTAAAACAAAAAAAATAAAAATCTGAAACGTTCAAAAACATAGTTCCGTCCTATTTTCAATGGTCGGATCAAAAAGAAGAGGGGTTTAGTCTCAAAACTAACCAACATTTGATTTAGTATCATTGCATCAGTATCGCGTTGTCTTGTCGCCAGCATGACCTTTTGATTTTTTATTGAATGTCGCGACTATACGCAGCTAGAACTAATTGATCTGTTACAAAAAAAATACTTTTACTAGTTTTTCTAAAGAAAACATACTGAGGTCAAACTGTGCTCTGGATAGGCGCACAATTTGGTGAGCGTAGATTTCTGTAATCCTGAGACAAGTCTTTAAACTTGTTAAAATTTTGTCGGAACGATCAAAGAAAAGGAAAAACACAGAGCGTTCTTGTTACGGAATCTGCGTAAAAATCGCAAAATACACAAATTGGTTTCCTAATGAAAAACGAAGAGATCAAAGAAAGTTATAAAATAACAATTGAAATTCATTTTAAAATCAGAGATAACAAAGAAAAGAATAAATTGTTAATATGTTACAAGTTAGTTGCTACTAGATTCAAATTTTGGTGGTATTAGCTCGGAAAATTTTTTGAATGATTTAATTGTTTTCAAAACAGAAAAATAAAAAGAAGAGCTGATTTAAGTTTGCTTTCCGAATTATTGTGTTAACGAAAACCTAAGTGGAGCTGGAATTGATATCAACTGGTGAGAACTTATCGATATGTAAAATTGTTCAAAACCTAGCATGTTGGCTGCGTACAATAGTTTGCCAGCTGTTCCGTGGTTTAAGCGGCCCTCCAGATCCGTCAAGTTTTCGTTTTATATTTTTCTTTTACCATAAATTTTAACTGATAACGGGATAACTTTTAACTGGATAATGAGCCAGTTGACTAGCAATTTCCACAATTCAGGATTTTTCGGTAATTATTTTTTAAATTGAAATATTTGTAATTGAAGAAATAAATTATTTATATCTAGCAAATTACACAATCTTGGTAACTTTTTTGTAAATCTCACTTTTTTGATAAGGCAACTGAATTTATTGTGGTTAATTGTTTTGTGTAAGTCTCACTTTTTTGATATGTCAACTGAATCAGCGAAGCACGGTAATTGTTGCTATTTCTTCAGGTTGTCCAAATACGGTTATTCCTCGATTCGTTGTACTACCCTCTAAATGGTTTGCATAGAATTAGAATTATACCCAAGGTCGATTCTACTTCACGTACTACCCTCTAAATGGTTTTCATAGAATTAGAATTATACTTAAGGTCAATTCTACTTCACGAAGAAGAAGCAATCGAGTTTGGACGATGGAAAAGTGCAATGGAGAAAATAAGAGAGAGGGCAAGTTGAAGAAAAAGGTGGCTGTGGCAGGGGGAGCCGGATTCATCGGGTCTCATCTGGCCAAAAGGTAACTTCAGAAATTCGGTAATTGTAGTACGATTTGTTCATTAGCATTCTACGAGTATAGAAACACAAGGCTCTGTAAATTGTATTTTAAAATTTAGCCCAAACTTTGTTACAGATGCAAAAAATTTTCAATTAGATATCAAGTTTTTTCGGTATAATAGTAGTTCTGTAAAGTTATAGAAGCCAAAAAACGCTAATAAATGCATGTGTATCTCAGTTTTGCTAACTGTAACACTAATAGCGCATTTTGAAAAGTGTAAGTCAAATCTTATAATGGTTGTCTCTTTTTTGTTGAATTTTCTCTTTCTAAACTTTATTCAACGTTCCTTGAATCGCCGTTTAGAGCGTGTACAGTCGGGATCTAAATTTCCTTGTTCCATGGTGCCAAGTGATACCTCATATTAAAGCCCTTTTAGTTGTGATTCGGATTTCAAGAAAAAATAATAAAACTTTGTCTCGGTGTCGAGAAAAGTTATGAATATTTCCCTTTTCACTTATTTTCTGCTGAGTATTTGAAATGTCGCCGGTTTTGAAATGTATAATTTTTTCGTTGCTTTTATAACCATACAACATTTGTCTACTTGAAAAATGATCGGTCCCTCTTATTTTAATGGAGCACTCCTTGCTAATTGCACAATAGCATGCTTGCATCTGTTCTCTTTTCATTTTCGGCTCAAGTAAGAAAAAAACAGTAGAAATAATGCATGTTTCGTTTCTGAAATTTTCAGGCTTCGATTTGAATAAATTTTTTGTCTGTTTGTGTAGCCTGAAAGACGATGGTGGCTACTACGTAGTTGTGGGGGACTGGAAGGAGAATGATTTCATGCACTGGACTGACTTCTGCCACCAATTTTTCCTCTTGGACCTCCGAGACATGGCCAACTGCATCAAGGTCACTATTTTGTCACGATAAATCAAACCATACTGCTCATTGTTTTTTTTAATACACAACTGGTAGAAAATGAAAAAAAAAGATTCGATAATAAGCCGGAAGGAATTATTTGACGTTAAACCAGCCACAAAATTTTCAGTGAAATGTTGCGTTGAAGTGTTTTCTATTTCCCCTTCAAGGTATTTTTAAATGATTTTGCGTCATTGGTCCACCTGTTATTAGAACGGGATATTTTTTAGGTCCAAGTTATTTCGAAATTATGTTATTTCAGACTAATTATTCTCGTGAGTAGCTTGTTTTATACGTTTTTCTTTCGTTGCTTCTCCTTACCGATTTTTCATTAACGCTGTAATGGTCATCTTTAATTTCTATTTGAGCTCTTCCTGCTTCGACCACTGAAAGTGAGAAGGAACTTGGTGTGTTTTAGTTTTGTTTTGTTTCATACGCAAAATCTGGTCGGAACAAAATTAAAAAACAAATTCTTTTGCTCATTTTTTGGAGAGAAATATTGTCGATTATGTCTAATTCGCTAACTTTCCACTCGTTTATATAGTTTTCCTATTACATCTCGCACAAAAATGTGATCGGAATATGACAATTATAGCAACCGCTCAAAGCGTTTTAGATTGTTTTTGATGCTCGATTATATTTTTTGCCCGAAACCTCTGATTGCTCTCAGAAAATTTTTTATGCTGGGAGTTGAGCCGCCCCTAATATTGATCATCTTGCAGTAATCAATGAAAAAATTTTGTCTCACTAAAAAAAGAGTCGCTAATTTATCGTATAAATCTGATCTTTCGTATAACCTTTCGTATATCTTATAAGGGCTTTTTCGTTTAATTTTTTGTATAATGTGTTCAAAACACTGGTAGCTGCTTTGTTTCTGGCTAGTGTTAGTTAATTTTCCAGCAATTGTGGAGCAAATGCGAGGAGGTAAAGCGCCTAATATTCAGGTCGGTTCCGTAACGTAGCAACATATTTAGTTTTGTTTGGTGGCATTTTTGCTGCCTAGAATTGGCAATTTAATAGCATTTGTAGCTACCTTTTGTTGGCTATTTTTAGTAAATTTGCAAACGACCGTGGTGCAGATACTAGGAGGTGAGGCTCATAATCTCCAGGGCAGGTGTTTGATTCCGGCACAAGACAAATTTTTTTTCGCAGTTTTACTTTTTATTTATTGCTTGTGTAGAGCTAATTTTTGCCGTTTTATCGTTTGTGTTTGCGAAGTGCAGCTTTGCCTTAGTATCAGACTCTAAACACCCACCCTATTAATTTTTGGTAGCCTGAATTCAGAAGGTTACTGCCTGGTTTGCTAAATTGTTTTGTTGGCATCCTGGATTACTATCATTCGACAGCCGCTTTTTTTTTATTAAACTGACACTTTATTACGTAATAACTCGTTAACTGATGTTTGGTTCCTTTTAATGGTCTTTACTTTTCGGATTAATGATTCACTGTTATCTGAAAGTCCATATGCAATTTGTAATATTTTTGATTATTTAAAACATTTTCTGTTAATATTGACTCTGATTTTGTGAGAAAGGCATTTAGCCAATAGGAACGCTTAGCGATTTTGATAGGTTGAAACTTTTCAAGCTTTCGGTCCTTCAAGCATGAGAACCTCCCCCCCCCCCCCTATTATATTGCTTGTTTTTGTTTGTTAGTTGACCGAGGGCTGTAGTGAGGTGTACATGTTGGCGGCTGACATGGGCGGGATGGGCTTCATCAAGAGCAACCAGAGTGTCCTCATGTTCAACAACACCCTCATCTCAACAAACATGCTGGAGAGTGCGAGGAGACATCTGCACACTGTCAACAGATACTTCTACGCCTCATCTGCCTGTGTCTATAATGAACACAAACAGGTTTAGGTCATTAGGCTACTTCTACTTCTCTCAACCATTTGTATCGAGTTCAATGACGGGTGGAACTCAATTGCTCTGAAACATTCTTTTTTGTTACTAAAGCAATTCTTTACAGTTATGCTAACAACCCTTAAAATATTATTATTCCCAAATGATTGTCAAGCTCAAACTGTCCAACCGGTAAGTCTGAGTCAGTCTCAATGAATATATTAGCGGTTTCTTGGTTAATGCCGAAGTGCATAGACTAAACAAACGCTAATTGACTTTTGAAATTTTCCCTGTGATTATCAAAATTATATTTTTATAATGGAATATATTACAATTTTCTCGTCCACTTTTCAATTAATAAGCCATTAGTATCAGCCTGTGATGTCAATGACATAAACAACAAACATTAGGAGAAACAGTTTATCTTTTCTAGATGGAGACGACCAATCCGGGTCTGAAGGAAAGCGACGCGTGGCCCGCCAAACCACAAGACACCTACGGACTGGAGAAACTCTACAGCGAGGAGATGGGACTGGCATATATGCGGGACTTTGGACTGCAGTTCCGCTGTGCCAGATTCCACAATGTGTATGGACCTAAAGGTTCTTGGAAGGGCGGGAGGGAGAAGGCCCCACCCGCATTCTGTCGCAAGGCGGTGAGTGGATCGCTAATAAGTGATATTAAATGTTTTTTTTTATTTTGAGTTGAAAAAAAACTGGAAAGCTTAGAAAGAAGACAATAGAATAGACCAAATCTCGAGTGAAAATGTACATAACCTTTGCTTGTAGTGTAGTCCAAATTAATCAGACCAGAGAAGCGAACAAATTTTTGTCTATCAGCTCTACCAGCTCAATTTTTGTCTATTTGTCTATATGTTCTAATTTCATAAACAATAAGAAGCAATGATTTAACTTGCTTCTTATTGACAGCAAGTTAAATATGTTCTCTAGACCAGTTGTAGTCCATTATATTAACTACAAGAGAAAAAAAGTAAACTGAAGACTTTTTTCTAATTAAAAACATATTTAACCAAATCAGTTGAATCATTTGATTGATTGATTTATTTATTTTGAGTTCAAGTTTTCCAGCTTTTCTGGCATTTTCGTCTAAAGGGAACCAGAAAGCCTGCGACGGCAAAGGTCCTCGGTTCGGATCTAGGCAGGAACAATTTTTTTCAAACGGGAAAAAATTCCATTTCATAAACTTGTTCGCCTATTATTTGTCATTGTTTTGTTATCTTAGTTGCTTTGTTATGGATGTATCTTGTGTTGTAAGCAATTTTCTTTGTAATTGAAAGTGTTTTTCATTTCATCCTTGTAAGTTTATTAAAACTAATTTTTTTTCTGCTATTTAATTTATGTTTTTATTTTCACTGAAAAGCTTCATTTGGCTTCAATTGTTTCGCTTGGTACTAATGAACCAATGTCGCGTCGTTTGAAAATAAAATTAGATCTTGTTTTCTGAAATTTTTGAACTTTACGCTTTCCCCTCAAGGAACAGAACATTCAAATTTTTATCTATCATCAAAATTTTGTTTTCGGCTCAACGTGGTTTTAACCAACTTCTG
The DNA here is from genome assembly GCF_963678635.1 of Symsagittifera roscoffensis. Lineage (NCBI taxonomy): Eukaryota > Metazoa > Xenacoelomorpha > Acoela > Convolutidae > Symsagittifera > Symsagittifera roscoffensis. The sequence continues at coordinate 76,935,247 of NC_087064.1, read as the reverse complement.
TCTGTCGGCATAGTTTTTGCTCAAAAACTGTTTCTGAGTGTATATGATATGCCGGAGTTTTGTTCTCTGGATGTGTTTTCCCCAAATTTAGTATCATTCTAGACAACATTTCTGTAGGTTGTTTCTTCGAAGTGTTTTCAATTTTTCTAGTTAGTGCTTTTATTCCAAGTTCTGTCAGATAGCTGACAGTGCTATATTTGTGTGGTATTGCAAGTGTTGCGAGGCTCCTTTTTCTCTGTGTATATAATAGATTTGTACAATTAAACAGAGAAATTCTTTTTGAAGCATTAACAAATACCAATGCGTCTTTGGACTCGTTCTTTCATAATATGAGAGACATCTTCATTTGTGACTACGAACACTTCTTAAGTGCACAAACACTAAACTCACGAACTATTAACACTTTTTAGTGAGACATCTACATTTTTGACTACGACACTTTTTATTTAAGAGTCGATAAACGTAGTTCAGATTCTTAAATAGGTCGCGATTTTTTTCTTTCGTTTTTTTTGGGAGAGCTGCATTTTCTCGCAAGTGTTTGCCAAGCGAAGCTTCGCCTCTGTATGCTATAATTCCTAAATTACGCCTTCAAAACTGTGTCTTTGTTTTCAAATTTTTTCTCGATTATTTGCAATAGTTTTTTGCGTTCTGTTTTTTTTTGGATACTGTATATATGATGTAAGTTAACAAGTAAGCGAAAAAACTTGTTCATGGAGATTCTACATGGCAGCCTAATTCCTTTTTGGTAATTTCCCGAGTCAAATCAATTTTATTCAAACGATTTCGTACAATGCTTGGTAATGAGTTGTTGGCTTGAAAAACAAATTGTTATTTTATAATGATTTCTACATATTTCTTTGATTGAATTAAAGTTTGATTTCGCGAAATGTTTCCTGGTGCTAACGCTGGTTTTTAGATTTGCTCCGAGACAGAATTTGAAATGTGGGGCGATGGTGAACAGACCCGCAGCTTCATATACATAGATGACTGCGTCACTGGAATCAGGAAGATCATGGATTGTCCTGACCTAGACGTTCCTGTGAACCTGGGATCCTCAGAAATGATAACGATGAATGGGTTCGCGAAACTGGCCCTGGATTTATGTGGGAAATCCAATCTTCCAATTAAGCATATCGAGGGACCCGTAGGAGTGCGCGGAAGGAACAGCGACAACACTTTGATTAAGGAGAAACTAAATTGGGAACCGAAAGTAAGGCTAGCAGAAGGCATGAAGGAAACAATGAGATGGATCAAATGTGAGATAGAAAGAGAATTGGAGAGTGGCAAAGTGCAAGATTTGTCCAGATACTGTTCATCGAGAGTAGTGGCCCAGACTACTGATTCTCTAGACCAGTTGTTGGTCAAGACTAATGAGGACAAGGCCTCATTGTGAACCTTCTTTTGTTAGATAAGAAGCAGAAACTTCTGCAATTGTCAAATAAAAGGTGCAGCAACTTAAGATATTTACTTAAATTAAATAAAATGTATGTTTTAAAAAGTGGAATGTGGGTATGTGACTATAATTAATGATAAATAATGAATAGTTTTCTTGGAAATTGAATTTGAAAGAGTGTTTTATTTCCAAAAGCGAAGTGAAAATGTACATAAGCTGAATTAGAGGCGGAGGCCTCCTCTTCGGGACTACTATCCTTTCATCACCCATTGGTTACGATTTTTCGGCGAATGACTCTCAAGTTTTTAAGGCTTTCTCGGCGCCAATATGTTCTAACTTATGTAAAATTAAGGAATTTGCATTATTCAGAACCAATCTGGACCATGAAGTCTTTTTTTTTTCAATTGAGCATTTTTCTTTTGGAAACCGATTTTGTTCCGGGTATTGTCAATTTTTACTTAGATGCTTCATGTGACTAAGATCTAAGATGCTCCATTTCTTTGACAGCATAAATGCTTTCTATTGAAAAATTCATATACTTAGCTGATCGAAACGCGTCAATAGCCTAATTTCAAAAGTCAACGGCCTCCTAAAGATGGCCAACCCTAATAACTTGACGGCGCCTTGGGTATTAAAATTTATCTGATTTTCACGGGGATTCTTGGCATAGGTTATAAGCGTCTGAAAAATATCAAATTGCTCATCGGAAAATAAAGATGTCAAAGAAATGTGTTTGGAGATTTCCTTGTTCGAAAATTTTTCTGGGAATAATTAATCCGCTCGAATACCTGTTTTGTACTGTATCAACGTCGAATATATTTTTAACTTCTTTGTAAATATATGCTTTCATATCAACCGCTTGCCAGGTTTTTGTCTGTGCTATCCGCTTAGGTTTGCGAAGTTTTTTGCCTCTGTATGAAGTTGGATTCAACGGATCGAAATTCAACTTGCGAGAGCCAGTGTCTTGTAATCGGGAACTAGACTTTTCCCTCCCTAAATTACTTTTTCCCATTTGGCCTAGAGGTGCCGCCGTCGCTTTTGCACCAAGGCTTTGGGTTGGAGTCTAGGCCGGACCTTGTTTTTTTTCTGTAAATAAACAATTAAAATGTTTGTCTGCTCAAGGGTTGTTGGTTAAGTTGTCACATCACGGATTTTGGTTGTGCACTGATTTGTCTTTCTTAGTAGTTTCAAGAGGGACTTGTCTCTTGACAATTTCTCTATTTATTTTTGGAGAAATCACTCGTCATTGCTTATTTGGATGTATAGTTAATTACCCTTGCGATAAGCAAGGGTATTGCAATCGGGTACCAGACTTTGTTTCCGTAAATAACTTACAGGACTCCTGGTGGTACCTTGGTTCATAATGAATTCAAATTTCTGAGTGTCTCCCGCACACTTAGCCTGGAGGTAACGAATACGCCTGTGACGGCAAAGGTCCTGGGTTCAAGTCTCTGACGAGGATCTGTTGTTTTTTAAACGGTAGTTATTTCGGTTCAAAAAAAATTCGGCCTGTTATTTGTCTGCCTGTTGTTTTTTTGAACCGAAATAACTACCGCTTGAAAAAAAAACAGATCCTTGTCAGACTGGAACCCAGGACCTTTGCCTTCACAGGCGTATTCGTTACCTCCAGGCTAAGTGAGCGGGAGACACTCAAAAATTTGAATTCATTATGAACCAAGGTACCACCAGGAGTCCTGTAAGTTATTTACGGAAACAAAGTCTGGTACCCGATTGCAATACCCTTGCTTATCGCAAGAGTAATTAACTATACATCCAAATAAGAATCGTTTTTTTTGCTGTAAACAACTCTCAGTTTAGTGGTTTTAAGTGTTTTAGCATTTAGAAATCCAGACGACTCGAAATTTGTTTTAAATATTGGTTGTAATTTTAGCAACTCAAATTGTAAATATTTCATTTTTTTTATCGGTTTAATAAGTTTCAGCTTAATTTATATCGACCGAGTGGCCTCTTAATGCAACATTTGGGGACAGACAAATGTTTTATGTGCGTTTGTGTGCACTGGGGAAAAAGGACAACATTTTTTTTGATTAGTTTAGAATTTTTTTTTGAATTTTTACGGCATGAAAGGTTTCTGCTCAGGAATTTTCGGCTTTGTTACCGCTTGCTTATTAAAAATTCAAATTCAATCAACCATCCAGCGCATCTGTCGGAGAGGTAACACAGCTGCTTGAGATCGCAAAAGATTGCGTTTCGAATGCGGCCGTAACCTGTTTCTTTTGCAAACTTGGTTTTTTGTGCTTTTTCGGGCTATCGTCCGTCTGTTTGTTTTTGCCGGCTTAGTCCCTAACCCGAACTTTTTTAAGATTCAGCTTTCTTCCAAGTTGCTGTAACGCCCATGCTTGAGACGGCAGATCCTGGGAGTTCAATTCCAGTCGAAACCTGTTTTTTTTTGCAAATAGAAAATTTTCGGTTAATGTAGATTTTTGTCGGTATGCTTATGTCTGTCGACTTAGTTCCGCAGAAAAAACTTTTTTTTTGAAAATTCGGTTTGTTTCTAGCATTCCAAACCTCTTTATGAAGTTCCTTATAATGCAGCCAATTTTTTTCCGGCTATTTGGGGCTTTCGATTTTAATCATAGTCATGCGAAGCGTAGTGTATTATTATGAAGAATTTTGTTTTTCTAATTAAGTTGCAAATAGAGGCGCTCATTTGGTGGCACTTTTGGTATATTTCAATTTAGTCATAATTAAGCTTATTTAACCAACAACAATTTAATGGCTTTTGTTGCTGCTTTGTTTTCGGCTAGTGTTAGGTTCCGTTTTGGAAAAAAAAACATGTGTTTTGTTTGGGACTTGTTGTTTGTTTTTTGCAGCGGTTTGGAAATTTTTTTTTGCTTTTTTCGCCGAAATTTCTATTTTTCTCATGAACTACATTACCGGTTTTCAAAAAAATGTAAAAACCGGCTGCTCTTCTATGGGCCTACATTTTTTGCTCATCTCTTCTCATTTTACCTCCTTTTCTGCGGCCTTTTCTGCGGCCTTACTTTCAGTAGCTAGATTTTTGGCCTCTTTGCTTCAAATTTTTTCATTTTCTCAAAAATTAAATCCACATATCTGAGATGCAGGTTTCAATCAAAAGAACAAGCTATGGGGATCTCCACCTCCCAAGCTGTTTTTCCCTAAATTCGGTTGAAAAAAGTTATGGCTTCAAACCCATCTCAAAAACTACCCGCCCAAATTGGAGATTCAGGGTTTGACCAAAAAATTTTTTTATGCGAATCTTTCTTGCGCAAGCGGCTATGCCCTGCGTTTTGAAAAAAAATATGCTCTTAGAAATTGTCTAGTTTTTGAACTTTTGACCGTTTTTTGTAAATTTATTCTTTTTTTTCTAAAATAAACTTGCTGATTCTGAGGTTGTTTGAAAGTAATGAACGTAGTGAGTAAACTTATATAGTAAACTTGATAATTTTTTTCAGAAAAAATCTGTTGAATCTGTTTTGCTCAAGTGGTTACGCCCAATTTTCTTTTAAACAAAAAGCTGTGATTCTCGGAAATGTCAACTTCTTGATTTATTGACGTTTTTGGAATTTTCGCGATAACTATTTTACCAAGTATGATGTCATAGGTTTGATTGACACACTAAGTTGTTACTCCCAGGTTTTTTACATCAAAGTTATGGACTTCAAATAAGTGAAAGTTTTGAAACTTTGACCGTTTTTTGGAAGTTTTTTTTAATGTCTACTAGAAAAATACGGTGCCAAATCTCAGGTTAATATTTCAGTCGAATAACCAGGTTATGGGAGTCTTCTCTGCTTGACAGGCCACGGTCTGCTTTCAACAAAAAATGTACGGATTTCGGAAAGTTAAGTTTTTGAACTTTGACCCCGTTTTTAGAATTTTCTTAAAAACTGCTCTATCAAATCTGAGATGAAAATTTCAATCGAAGAAAGCGGTTGCGCGAGGTTTTCCTGCTAAAGCGGCTACTCCTTACTTTTTTGTTAGATAGTTAATGTTTTTGGTAATATTATAAAATTTTATAATTTTTCTTTCTCATTTACTTTTGTGGAGAAACAACGAAGGTTTTGGGCAAAGTCCAAGCTTTGAAATTACGCATTTCGTCCCGCATCACTATAGTAAAATCATCATAAAGTGTCAAACACGTACGTCCAACTTTAGCTGGGCCCTTGGTGTACTTCATCGAGACATACGAAAGTTTTGATTCAACTAGTTTTTTCAAGATTTTTCATTTTTTCGACTTTGCCTGTTCTATGATCGTGTTGTATCGCAAGTGGTGGGCCTCCAGCATTAGCTGGGCCTCTAGTGTACTCCTAAGCAGCCGTGAGGCAGATGCGAGGATGTGAGATTCTTAATCAAGAGGTCTGATGTTCAAATCCGGAACATATCAATATTTTTGCTGCATAACATTGGCAATTTGGTAGAAACTGTAACTGCTTTATTGGTGGCTAGTGTTAGTAAAATTTGCAACGTCAGATGGGTTTCATCTGGAGCAGATATGCGAACTTGATATTTCTAATCTCAACAATTTTTTTTCAAAGTGTATTTTTTATCTTTTCCGTATCATTTTGTTTTGCCTGTTTAGAGCTCTTTTTTGCATTTTCTTCGCTTTTGTTTGCGAAGCGCAGCTTTGCCTCTGTTTTCATATTTGTATCGCAAGTGGCGCAAAGCTCAGCTTTGACTCTGTGTCAAAGGTGAACTTTAAAAAGGTATTTACTCAACTCAACTGTTTGTTTGCATCTGAGATTAGTTTATCAAATATATAAGTTTATAGACCTCTTACAATGTGTGCTGCTATTTGTTTCAGATTAGTTTAGATTTTGTATGCTTTGGTAGCCCTTCGTATTATATATCTATTTTTATTCTGACATGACCTCGTTCTGCGCCTCTGGGTCCTCTATGCCCCCTATATCTCTGCCGGACGTCGAATTGACTCTGGACTGTGCCTCCAAAGATGCCTTACATATCCTCAGACAGATCAAGGCACTGATTCTATAAAAATAGTTCCAGCATTCACAACAAATAATTTATTTTGATTAAAACATTTTTATTTTATGGAATTAATTGAATAGAGTACTTTGATGTTTTTGTGTGTAATTATCGTTTTTTTTCTCACTGATTTTGGCAGACAAAGCTCCCAAGTTTACAATTTAGTTGATTCGAGTTCATTTTTTTCCAATCTCCAACTGGCATAAATTATGGCTCAGCAAAAGCGCTCAATTTTAGTATCTGTTTCCAAACGAAAAGATTTTGTCGCCTACGGGATTTAAAACTCTGATCTCCGAACTGCGCCATACATGCCATTTTCCTGTCTTCGAAACATCAGCCACGAGTGAAGCGCATAAAACTCATGCGGATAAGTTTACTGGTTGCTGATGTTACGAAGACAGGAATGTGGTATGGCGCAGTTTGGAGACCCGGGTTTCAAATCCTGTAGGCGACAAATTCTTTTTCTCAAAGCTTACTTAATTTTTTTTTGTATTTTCTTGCAATTATAAAGCTCTTTTGCCATTTTTTGCATGTGTTTGCGAAGTGTCGGTTCGCCTTTGTGTAATAACTTTTTTAAAAATGAACAAGGAAACAGTTGAGCCTGTTAGCCAGAATGGTGTGATGAATCGTCAGCTGACGAAGTGTTGGTGAAGAACTTCGACGATGGCATCACCAACAAGGTGTTTGGGTTCCATCTGAAGAGTGACCCCTCCCCCATCAGCCACAAAGATATGGTGCTGTTCAGAGTGTTTGGAGAGAAGACTGAGAAAGTGATCACAAGGCAAAATGAAATACTCACTCTAAACATGCTACACCAAGGCAAGTCTTTTTTATTTAGGTCTATACGCGTTTCTAATATTTTTTTTGTTCCTTTGTGTTTGGGTGTGTTTTACTTTTATCCGAGCTAAATTAGTTAACACAAATAATTATCGGTATGGGTCGAGTGTTATATCATATATGAGCCTTTTCAATCGCGATTAGAACGAAATTTGAAAAGAAGACTCGATACAAACGTCATTTTTGATTTTTAGTCTAATTTTGAGCGATTAAAGCAAGCTAGAAGGTCTTATAAAGCTGTGAAAAACTAAGTTTTGTAGCTAACTCGCAGATAAAAGTGTTTATTAAAAATGTTCACTTATTTGGAAATTTCATTGTAGCATTAGAAATTGCATAGCATCTGATCTCTGCTTTGTTTGTGGCTAGTGTTTGCGATTTATGAAGCGTCCGTGTCTGAGTGATTGGTGCCTGAGACTGATAATCTCTTAGTCGCAGATCGAATCCGAGACGTAGACATTTTTTTTTACTAATTCGAGGCTCATTTCTATACCAGGCGTTCTAGCAAGATGGATTAACTACATGCTACTAAATTGCTCGCTAAGATTAGCACATTTTTATGCGTTAGGTAGAGCAAAATGAACTTATTATTACAAACATTTTTTTTTGTGTATAAATAGAACGGAAGTACATTCAAAAAATGGTCATAATAAGTTGAAGTGTGCATTTTGTCACACTAGATATGGAAGTCATATATTCCATGCCTTCGAATTTGCATAAAATTTAGGAAGATCATTCAACATTCTCCTAAATATCGTAAAACACCAAAAAAATCAAGTTCATTGGCTTTTGCGGTAGTTTACTGATAACGTTTTAACTGAAATAATGTCTCTACTTTAATACGGAATCTCAGCATCAGAATGCAATGATATCGAGATTGTACTGAAACCCCCAACTCGTTTCACATATTAACTTCAAATAAAAACCATCAAGCGAAGACATTTAAAATGTTTTTTTTTCTTTAAGTTATTCGCAATTATAATTTCGGTCTCAGTTAGGTGCAATCGTGTAAGCCGCTCGTTTTTCAGCCAAAATATTCTCACTTTTGGTAAATAAGCCACCACAAGTTATCACGTAAAGTTATTATAAAAATGAAACTATCTGTGATATTATCAGTGCTTATACACTTAGATTGTACCTTTCGGAGAAAAATTTTCCCGATGATTTTGCAAAAGCTTAATTGATTCTTATCGCACTCTTTAAATTATTTTAGTAAATCATATGAAAGTTGAATGTAAAGAAATAATAGACCTTTGCTATCGCAAGTATTTAGATTTGTGTGCAAAATGGAATGTGATTCAAAAACCGGTCATGAAAAATCGAGATAAAAATGAGCCTTGTTCCAAATCTCAGAAAAACGTGCGTTAAAAATCACTATATCTTACGAAGAAAAACGAAGTACTATATTAGGTGATATTACATTTGAAAATTTTTCGAGTTTTTCGGAATTTTTAGGCAAAAAAGTGAAAGCTCAAGTATCAGCTCCCTTTGGCGAGCAATTAGCTGTCGTGTCCTACTGATGTCTGTCCTGATTCTGCTTTTACTATGAACATTAAAAATTTTGTCAGATGCTTGCCAGCATGCCTAATTGTTCATTTGCCGACGATAATAATTTACAAGAATAGCCGGTTGCTGCGCAAGTAGGACAGAATGTTTCGGTTAAACTGAAAACAGTTTAAAAAAATTGAAGTGACTTAAAAAATTAAAATAGAAAATTTCCGTTTTTTTCTCTAGAAACCACAATTGGAGAGCGTAATTTGCTTCACTTATATTTTAAGCTAATAAATTTAAATTGAACTTGAAAAAAAAATCAAAAATTTAACCTAGTCTGCAAAAAATCACCTGTCGAATTAGCCTTATACGCTGGCATTACATTACCTGATTACATTACGCGCATTGGCATTACCTGCTGAGATCCAGTTTGCTCTAATTGGGGTAGATCATGCTTCAATTGGATATTGAAGCGTTATCTAACCCAATTCGATATTCAAATTTGTGCAGCACGCTTAAAAATCAACCTTGTTTATGGGCTATACAGTCCCAGCGTCCATCTCCACGATCTTCACTGGTTTTCTGTATAAAAGGAAATGCTAGACTTTGTTGAAGCGTGTCCACAGACAGAATCTTTTCCTCAATGTTTAAATGACTAACAGTTTAGGCTCAAGACATGGAAGATCAAATTTCATCATGCGAGTTTTCAAAAGGAACACAAAAACAGTATCGTAGGTTTTTGACAGTGTAGGCTGCCAGCTATAGAACAAGTTAACCATTTTTTCGAGCATTCAGACTAATGAAAACAGATTTAAGGAAATATTATTGTGTAGACAACAATATTATCCATTTAAGGACCCAGTTTTCCTATTATCAAAACAAGCATTTATGAGTTCCAAAAAAATGCATGGGAAACCCGATGATTTTAATGATGATTTTTTCTTCCGCCGCTGAGATATCTTGAAACTAAAATCCTCGGTAGAAACTAAGTCATTCCCTTTTTTCGCCTAGGAAATTTAATATACAGAAAAGTTTCAGCATGCAGGAAAATCAAACCATATGGCTTTGTCATACAGAAAAACTGGGAAATTTTAGACAGCAAAGTTAGAATTAGGTTTTAAAAATGAGATGCAATTTTTTTTAGTCATGTTTCTTCAAGAACTGTTGTACGGTTTGCTTGTTTTACTATGACTGTCGAATATGCCCAAGTGTAGTGTGACATTTTAGATTAAATGTCATGACTTCGAACTTTGATAATCTGAAATCGTTTTTGCTATATTATCAGTCAAACTGTTTGTTGATATTTGATTAAAAAAAGTTTGACCCAAAATTATACTCCCAACATAATTTGATTGGTTTTGCAGTAAAAATTATTAATATTAGAAAGTTTTGACATCTTAACAACATCGGGACCCAGCATGAGCCGAACATGCATCCGAAGAAGTTATAGTGACAGTATATATAAATGGTAGTCTAAAGCACTATCCGATATGGTGACAGTCAAAGCTGCGATGTCACAAATTCACGATATCAAGACAATTTCTATTCAGGCATGATTTTCAACAATTTATCATTGACAATTTCCCCGCAGAAAAAAATTGGACCAGCACTGAAAAGTTTAATTGAGAACGAAGTTTGCCTCAAGTGATTAGCAACCGGCTAAATATCCCGGCAATGTGAATCAGGTCATTGTGCGAAATAATGAGATCTTCGAATGGAAACATTTTATTCCTGTCCTTTTTGTCGATATTTTCGGCGTAATTGTACATTCAATACGAGCTCTTTGTGAAAATCGAACCCCACTCATTGAGGATATTACATGTTCAAAAAAGCAGAGAATCGATGTACCAACAGCAGAAAAGGGTCCTCGTCAGTTGTTGCCAGAAGATCATGGTAACCGGAATATCTGCATTTTGAAACCTCACAAAAGAGAATATCGACGTGATGATGTGCAGTTCTGTTGGAATCTTAGAAAAACTGAAAAAAGTGGCGGGGAAGTTATTTCGAGGGAGTAAGTGTGACGTTTACAATAAATGTCATGACTTTGAACTTTGATAATCTGAGGGCGTACTGCTGAACTCTCTTGAATTTGACATTATGCTATTTTATTAATCAAACTGCCTGTTCATATTTGGTAAAAAATAGTTTGACACAAAGTTTTTAGTTTGACACAATAGTTTACCACCAATATTGAGACCAGTTGCTTGGTTTTGCAATTAACTTTATTAATATTAGATTGTTTTGACATCTTACCAAAATCGGGTCACAGCACGAGCCTAACATGCATCCGAAGAAGTTTAATTGACAATACATATAAATTGTAGTTTAAAGCACTTGTCTAAAACTCCTTTAGTTCTTTTGGTCAGATCTTTTTATCACACCAGAGAGAAAAAAACTAAACTAATTTGAAAAAAAAAACTGTGTTCTATAAGATTTTGGTCGGAACATTCCGTGCTACATGCAGAGTGACCGGCTATCCTTGTTTCGATTTATTTTCGTTTTGAGACGTTTTCACTACGAGACGATGTTTTGAAACGACGGAATTTTTTTTTTTTCATTTTTTGCAAAAAGTATTAGTTTCTCAGAAGTTACTCAACTGATCTTCAAAAAAAGGGGTACTTCTAATTTTGAATGTTTGGAATCAAATGAATGAGAGTTCAGTATGAATATCATATGAAAAAGACTACATGAACGTCATATTTCCGAATAACTACGGCACACTTTTGAAAAACTTAAGAAACTTCCGGTTTCATTTTTCAGAGGATTAACTTCAGTTGGCTTGCGCATGTGTCTTCCCTTGTTCTTGTGACTTGTTCGCTCTCTTTTTGTTCTTTCTCTTTCTTTTTTGTTTGTTTGAAGTCGTCTCTTTCGAGGTCTCTCCATTAGGAGCCGATATATTCCCGGCAAACTGGCCCCGATAGTAAAACGCCCATGAAATAGACGCTAGAGTTCCCTCATATCGAATCCTCCTTTTCCCTTTTCCGCTCTTCTTCTTCCTTCCACATCTTTTCCATCCTTCAGTTTTCTTTAAAGTACAGACACCTTCAAAGCATGCTCCACAAGTCTCCGGGTCGTGTCGCGGTATCCTATATGGATCAAAATTGCAAATACCAAGCCAGCACGCTTCACATCTGTAAAAATCATGGGCTTCTCTTCGGTCCCTAGCTCGCGAATGACGCTCCGATGATTCGTTTCCAGGCTCTTTCATGTTATACATGACCTTCTGGATGCGCTCGACTGCTTTTGACATAGCTTTGTCCGTTGCTTCTTGGTCGAAAACAGGTGAAACATAGCTGTTGCATCGTCGGCAAGCCTGTCCAAATTCGTATGCAATCTCAAGTTCAGCTTGCTGTTCGTGCAAGTTGTAGCCATAAATGATTTCAGTGCTGCATTGCGTAGAGCTCCAGCTCCATCGGCAGTTGTAGCATTTGAAATTGCCAAACATATACCCCATCGTCCTTACTAGTCCACCTTGAATCCTTGCATTTTCTAGCACACTTGAGTAGATTTTATATGTACCAAGTTCTTCGAAAAAGTTGTTATAAGAGTTCAACCAACATTCAAAATTATTTACAAAATAAGCCCGAGACATATTTAACTTAAAAGATATGATTGAAGTAGCAATACCTGCATCTGTTATACTAGTACACCAGCATTATACATTGAATTTTGATCTGAACAAAGGTAAACATTATCGGCAAAATGAACAGTTGGTGGATATCAGGCCGACGGAACGTCAAGTCGAATCTTAACTTGATCCGCTCTTTGGTAAATTTTGAGCATTCAATTTATGCTTAGGAATGTTAAAAATTAAAAAAATTGTTGAAGGTTTTGTCTCAAATTCAGGCATCGGCAAATCCGGCTGATTTAACCAATTCTGTATGAATTGAATCTTAAAAGGAATTACTCGAATCTTGAAAGGAATTGCTTCATTGCACTCACTTCAAATAGACAGTTGAAGTGGTAGTAATAGTTAGAGTTACAGTTACAATAATAGTTCAAATAATAGGGTCTAGGACAACAAGCCGACGGGACTTCAAGCCGAAGGGACTTCAGGCAGAAAATTAAACTTTACAAGCACCTCAAATCAATATTTTTTCATCTGTACAACGTTGCTTTTCAAAATCTTACGCTAGTTTAGTCCATAATAAGCGTTATTTATGACAATGAATCACTTAGGATTGACATCCGTTAATAATATCAGCCGGTTTTTGAAATGCATAAATTATAAACAAGAAATTTGCCTTTAGCCGTGTTTTATTTTTCAACTTTTCTAAACATCATTTGGAGGTTTAAATTTTATGAAAACGCTGATAAATAACGACTAAAGATCATGAAAATGAGAAAATCTTCAGAAAAGTGTTCAAATTAATCTTATTTCATGACTTAATGAGAAAATTTTCGGCTTGAAGTCCCTAATTTTACGATTCGGCCTGAAGTCCCGTCGGCTTGATGTCCGGCACCCCAAATAATAAGGAAACCGATCGTTTAGCAGGCTAATCTCTTAGCATAAAAAGTTTAAAATGAGTCTTTTAGCAAACCAACGCAATAAGCTGATGCATGGTTGATTTAGGGTCTAGGGATTTTAGCAGACCGGTTTTTTAGCAGACCGGTTTTTTTAGCAGACTCGGAACAATTATAAAGTATGATAGCTAACTTCAAACGCAGCATTGGCGATTAGCGCCGCTTGCTCCGCTGCGCTTCAATTCAACTCGAGTGTTATTTATTGTACGCTTAACTCTTTGTTTTGCCGCAAATTTAGATTTGTGTTTTTGAAGTTGATAGTTTTGTTGACAAATGTGAGATAATTGACTTAATTGGGAAAGCTTGTCCCCAGACAGCGTCTGTTTGAGTCTGTCAATCAATCATCTATCACTTTCTTCCGTTGGTCTGCCAAAAGACTCATTTTTCACTTTTTATGCTAAAAGATTGGTCTGCTAAACGATCGGTCCCCGTTGGTTTACAGACTGAAAAAGACGCTCAGCTCAGTCTTGGGTCAAGCTTCCCGAGAATTAAGACCCCATCGTGTTGAGCGGAAGGTAGAAGCGCAACGGAGCAAGCGGTCGCTAATACCCATGCCGTGTTTGAAGTTAGCTTTCGCGAACTGTTCTGACTTGCTAATTTTTCTGGGTCTACTAAAAGATTGGGCTGCTAAAAAAACCGGTCTGCCTTAATCCCTAGCACCAAATAATAGATAAGGGAAGAATTCTTTGGGTGGAAGTTTTTTTCGACTTAAACTACCGATAATTTTACCTGGCGAGGATTTATTTCATAAATTATGGAAAATCAAAGACCGGGTGTCCTGCAAATCAGACGACATCATTTAAGACGACAACCATTTGTGGTGGGGTTTTAAGTCCACGCTACGCACAATTCTCCAATGTTTTTCCAACAGCCTAATTCGAAAAATTATAAACAGCCTAATTCGAAAACAGCCTAATTCGAAAAATAAGTTCACCTCTTCGTAAAAGTCTCATTTACCTAGCACCGTTTACCTAAAGGATTGAAACAGAAGGTCTTAAATTTGTTTGCGAATTGTAGGACTGATCCAGTGCTAGGTAATTAAGACGACAAATGAGAGTAAAAACAATTATATGAACTTTTCTAATTTAAGTGAGTTGTATTTCTTGGAAATACAATTGGAGTATTTGTGTGTAGCGTCTTTTTAAAGTCAGAACAAAAGCGGTTGTCGTCTTAATAGCTGTCGCTGTCGTCTTCTTAGCCGGAAACCGACCGATTAATTTACAGGACCTGTTTTCAATAAGTTATTGAAAATTAAAGACCGGATACGGTAAGTACATACTTTGATAAGAGTAAAGAAAAATTCCGCAGAAAAAGAACAGCAAATAATTTTCGTCATTTCATATCGCCAATTCAAAAGAAAGATGAGACGTTAAGTAGCAGATAGCTCCAAGGGTGTCCGTAAAACAAGACGACAGTCGTTAAGACGACAAGCGCTTTTGGTACTTAAAGACGAAGCTACAAGCTACACACAAAGTTTCCAATTGTATTTCTGAGAAATAGAATTCGCTTAAATTCGAGCAGTTCAATTTACAATTCAACTCTTAACTCTCATTCTTCGTCCAAATGTCATGTCGTTTTAAACTCTAGTCGTTTTATTTACCTAGCACCAGATGCAAGAGCAGACAATCTGTTGAGAAATACTTGTTTGCCCGAAATGCCTTGAAGAATCTTGGTCGCCTGAAGTCAAAATTGGTGTAACCTGTGATTGTATTTTTCAAGTGATGGGTTTTCAAAAAAAGCAAGCCCAGTTCAACGGAATAATGTGCATCAAAATTAACGAATTCTAGGTACAAATGAAGACTATACACGCGATAAAAAATTAAAAATAGAAAAGTTTGAAATTGCAAGAAAATATTTCAGTTTGCCCTGAAACGAAACTGGAAGACAGCCTATCTACTTAATTCAATCACTCACGCAAGTTTAATTATTATATGATTAATACTGATGCTTAGAAAAAGGGTTTATCAATACTTCATCGTATACAGCCTTACAGTTGCCAAGAGAAGACGCAAGTGTTGAAAATCGTTAAAAAACATATACTTGTAAAAAAAAGAACATTGGCTTCTGAGAACAATAAAAAACCGGATCCACTTAACAATCTCCACCCCTTTCAAGAAGGGGGGGGGGGGAGATTGTTAAGTAGATCCAAAAAACCGAATCACATCCTCTTGGAGTCAAAAGAACTTGATTTCTTATGAACAGACAGCTGATTCAAAAATCAAAAAACATTTCGTATCCACGGACTCTGCAACGAGCTAAATGATAATATCGATGATATTGAGAACTGTTTCAAATGCTTTCCATCCGGTGACAAGGATCAGCAGATACCTGCCAATCATTTGGATGATTTAAATTTATCACACAATCAACGCGTAGTTATTGGCTAATTGAATTCATAATAATATTTGGCCTTTTTAGCAAATCGATTTTGTTTGAAGCAAGCAAAGGCATCTTTTAGCAGACTCCAAACAAGTCGCAAGTCAGAACGCTAATTTCAAACGCGGTATTTGCAAGTAGCTACGGCTTGCTTCGCTGCGCTTTCGATTGGTCTTCATAAATACCAAAAGAAAAATTATTCCCGTTTTTACTCAAGAAATGGTAAATGGTCGCTTGGATCAGTCGCCGTACAATCCACCCCGTAAATGACCTACCGTAGAACTTTCCCTCTACCACATATTAACTTTGAAAATTGATTCTGTATGAAATATGTGTTTCAAGCAAGCGCGCAGAATATTTTGCTTGATAAAATTAACGATATAGAACAGTTCGTTTATCTCTTGATTACCCAAGTTGTTAATCATAATTAGGTTTCGATAACATTTTATCGTTAAAATCAGTTTATTTTGCCCTCAAGTTTATCTCTAAAAGTTTCAATTTTTGTTTCCATTAATCGATTTTTTTTGTAGGGGGACAGTTAATCTCATCGCTTTAGTACCCTGCGTAGCTCCTTGAGAACATCTTGGCGCTACTACTGATTGATAAATAGCAATTTGTTTAACATGTTTCGGCTGTCGCTTTTTGCCTATCAATCAATTAGGCGTAAGTAGTGCATTCATCTGCTAAGAGACTCAATTTTTTTCTGTTCGTTTTGACCATTGGAAAGAGGGAGGAACTTTTTCTTCAAATGTGTTTTAATTTCTTAAAGTGTAAGAGATTTTCACTTACATAGGTCTTCATAATTTTTGTTGGTTTTTGATTTTGTACGGTTTGAGTTATGGTTTTCTATTTTACTTTTTTTTCTTCGTTTGATGAGGGCTAATTCACCGGTTGATTGGAAACCGGTTTTTTTCGACTTAAACTACCGATATTTTTACCTGGCGAGGATTTATTTAATAAATTATGGAAAATAAAAGACCAGGTGTCCTGAAAATCAGACGACATCCTTTAAGACGACAACCATTTGTGGTGGGGTTTTAAGTCGACGCTACTCAAAATTCTCCAATGTTTTTCCAACAGCCTAATTCGAAAAATAAGTTCACCTCTTCGTAAAAGTCTCATTTACCTACCACCGTTTACCTAAAGGATTGAAACAGTAGGTCTTAAATTTGTTTGCGAATTGTAGAACTGATCCAGTGCTAGGTAATTAAGACGACAAATGAGAGTAAAAACAATTATATGAACGTTTCTAATTGAAGTGAGTTGTATTTCTTGGAAATACAATTGGAGTATTTGTGTGTAGCGTCTTTTTTTTGTGTGTAAGCGTCTTTTTTTTGTGTGTAAAGTCAGAACAAAAGCGGTTGTCGTCTTAATAGCTGTCGCTCTCGTCTTCTTAGCCGGACACCGACCGATTATTTTACAGGACCTGTTTTTAATAAGTTAATGAAAAATAAAGACCGATACAGTAAGTACATACTTTGATAAGAGTAAAGAAAAATTCCTCAGAAAAAGAACAAGAAATAATTTTCGTCATTTCATATCGCCAATTCAAAAGAAAGATGAGACGTAAAGTAGCAGATAGCTCCAAGGGCGTACGGAAAACCAGACGACAGTCGTTAAGACCACAAACGCTTTTGGTACTTAAAAACGAAGCTACAAGCTACACACAAATTTTCCAATTGTATTTCTGAGAAATAGAATTCGCTTAAATTCGAGCAGTTCAATTTACAATTCAACTCTTAACTCTCATTCTTCGTCCAAATGTCATGTCGTTTTAAACTCTAGTCGTTTTATTTACCTAGCACCAGATGCAAGAGCAGACAATCTGTTGAGAAATACTTGTTTGCCCGAAATGCCTTGAAGAATCTTGGTCGCCTGAAGTCAAAATTGGTGTAACCTGTGATTATATTTTTCAAGTGATGGGTTTTCAAAAAAAGCAAGCCCAATTCAACGGAATAATGTGCATCAAAATTAACGAATTCTAGGTACAAATAAAGACTATACCAGCGATAAAAAATTAAAAAATAGAAAAGTTTGAAAGTGCAAGAAAATATTTCAATTTGCCCTGAAACAAAACTGGAAGACAGCCTATCTACTTACTTCAATCACTCACGCTAGTTTAATTATTATATGATTAATACTGATGCTTAGAAAAAGGGTTTATCAATACTTCATCGTATACAGCCTCACAGTTGCCAAGAGAAGACGCAAGTGTTGAAAATCGTTAAAAAACATACACTTGTAAAAAAAGAACATTGGCTTCTGAGAACAATAAAAAAACCGGATCTACTTAACAATCTCCACCCCATTCAAGAAAGGGGGGGGGGGGGGTAGATTGTTAAGTAGATCCAAAAAACCGAATCACATCCTCTTGGAGTCAAAAGAACTTGATTTCTTATGAACAGACAGCTGATTCAAAAATCAAAAAACATTTCGTATCCACGGACTCTGCAACGAGCTAAATGATAATATCGATGATATTGAGAACTGTTTCAAATGCTTTCCATCCGGTGACAAGGATCATCAGATACCTGCCAATCATTTGTATAATTTAAATTTATCACACAATCAACGCGTAGTTATTAGCT
Source organism: Symsagittifera roscoffensis (assembly GCF_963678635.1). Lineage (NCBI taxonomy): Eukaryota > Metazoa > Xenacoelomorpha > Acoela > Convolutidae > Symsagittifera > Symsagittifera roscoffensis. Next base: position 76,917,076 of record NC_087064.1, on the reverse strand, counting down.
AATTGAATTCATTATAGTATTTGGCCTTTTTAGCAAATCGATTTTGTTTGAAGCAAGCAAAGGCATCTTTTAGCAGACTCCAAACAAGTCGCAAGTCAGAACGCTAATTTCAAACGCGGTATTCGCAAGTAGCTACGGCTTGCTTCGCTGCGCTTTCGATTGGTCTTCATAAATACCAAAAGAAAAATTATTCCCGTTTTACTTAAGAAATGGTAGCTTGGATCAGTCGCCGTATAATCCACTCCTTAAATGACCTACCGTAGAACTCTCCCTCTACCACATATTAACTTTGAAAAATGCTTCCGTATAAAATATTCGTTTCATGCAAGCGCGCAGAATTTTTTGCTTGATAAATTTAACGATATAGAACAGTTCGTTTATCTGTTGATTGCCCAAATTGTTAATCATAATTAAGTTTTGATAACCTTTTATCGTTAAAATCAGTTTATTTTGCCCTCAAGTTTATCTCTAAAAGTTTCAATTTTGCTTCCCTTAATCGATTTATTTGTAGGGGGACAGTTAATCTCATCGCTTTAGTACCTTTGGTAGCTCCTTGAGAACATCTTGGCGCTACTACTGATTGAAAAATAGACAATTTAATTAACATGTTTTGGCTCAAAAAATGAATAGTCAAAATTGACTGAAATATTTTCGGTATTAAGTCGAGCGGTTTTCTATTTTGTTTCACATGAACCACCTTGGAGCAAAACTTTGGTAGTTTTGTTGACACGCCGTGAGATAAATGTACTACTTCGCTTATATCACTCAATGTATTTTTTTTTAGTTCAGCGTCGCTTTTTGCCTATCAATCAATTAGGCGTCAGTAGTGCATTCATCTGCTAAGAGACTCAATTTTTTTTCTGTTCGTTTTAAATATTGGAAATAGGGAGGAACTTTGTCTTCAAGTGTGTTTTAATTTCTTAAAGTGTAAGGGAACGAAGTGATTTTCACTTACTTAGGTTTTGATGATTTTTTGTTGGTTTTTGATTTCGTACGGTTTGAGTTATGGTTTTTTATTTCACTTCATTTCCTTCGTTGAATGAAGGCAAACTCACTGGTTGATTGGAAAAAGTGAAACAGGGCACAATAAACGTGAATGACTTCTCGTTTCAAAAGTTCTCGTTTAAATTTCAGATTTCCCAGCGAAATAAGAACTTTACTTATTGATTCAGTTTTCTCAAATTGGTTGAATTATAGAATTATATCAAAAATGTGCCAGTCATACGTTGTTCTAGAAATTCAAAGAGCTTTCGGGCATCTATTTTTTTGAAGTTCGAAGGTAAGACTTTTTCCAAAAACAAGTCAGTTTTTTTTCTGTTTACTTGCGTTCATTGACTCATTTCCAAATTTCTGTTGGCTAAACTTTTTCACGGGCTTATAAGCCCTTTTATTTTTATCAAGGGCTCGTCATCTGCCTTTTTTAAAATTTTTTTTTCAATTTTTCTTTTGTTTTTTTATTCAGGGCTTGTCATCCGCCTTTTTCTTTTATAAAATTTTCTTAAATTTTTTTGTTTTCTTATTCGAATAAAATTGTTGTCGATTATGCCTTATCAACTATAACTATCAAACATACTTAAGTTCTGGCCTTTCGTGCAGATCCTTTCATCATGTCATGGACAAAAAAAGTACACAATTTGGAAACCAAACTATAACATAGCTAGTGTCTTCTTTTATTTTTGATTTGGTAAAGCTTTGTTGACATGTTTCAAACAAATGGCCGATGTCAAATTCTCATTATTTGAATTTTTCCACCTTTTTTCATCTAGGGACCTTTAATGTTGCGTAAAAATATACCTTTGCTTTCCTCGCAGTTGGACTGGGCCCTGAGTTATACAGTGTGTTCAAGAATGGACTGGCATATGAGTACCTCAAGGGAGTTCCTCTGGATGCCAAGAGTTGCAGGGATCCCAACATCATGAGACTCACAGCAGACACATTCGCACAATGGCACTGTAGAGTACACGTACGTCTCTTTGCAATGTTTATCCCTCGAAAACAAACAATTAGGATAAATGTGCTGTAGTTTGAATGAAAAACATCAAGGATAGATTGTCAACAATATCTTCATGAGAAAAATAGTATGTGAATATCGCTAAGCTATTCCTTCTAAAATTATTTTTCACTTGAGTCTAATTAAAGTGATATCAAAGTTACAGAATTTTAGTCATAATCGGGGTGGTGATTTTAATTCTATCGCCAAATTTTAATTCTATTTAATTCTATCGCCAAATTGTATTCTGTAATTCAGCCGAGTGAATCCGATTTTGACTTCTCCATTCCGATGCCCATTTTGAAAACGAGACAGTGGCTTGAACAACTGTCGGATCATGAGGGCATTCTGCTAGCTTCCATTTCGGACAAAAGGTTCACAATTGACTCCCTGAAGAAGGAGCTGGCTGAGATTGAAGTGTGGAGTAGAATAGACGAACCACTTGTGTTCTCACACAATGACACTCTTCTGGCCAATTTAGTCTATAATGAGAAGGAGAATTCAGTGAAGTTGATTGATTATGAGTATGGAGGCCCTAGCTACAGGGCATTTGATGTTGGTGAGTTAGCCTTGTTTAATGGAATCTAGCCCAAGACAGATATGAGAGATATAAATAAGCGGCGATTGTGAAAAGTTTTTCAAAAACCGACTGGTTTTTTCCTTAAATCTGGGCAATTTTGTCATCTAATCGATTTTAACAGGTGACAACAAGAATGATTCGTTTAAGTGCATTCGAGTTTTGCATAATAGGGAACCACTTTGACGAGATGTGTGGGATCGGTGACGTCATCGACTTCTCCATCTTCCCCTCCCCCGAAGAGCAGAAGCAGTTCATCACCTTTTACCTAGACTCATTTAACGCCCTCAAGTCACTCCCTCCCCCCACTGCGGATGAGGTGGAGGAGTTCTACAGGAATGTTGGCAAAATGTGTCTGTTGTCTCATTTCTACTGGGGAGTGTGGTCCCTCTTGCAGAGCACAATCTCAAAAATAGACTTCGACTATGTACAGTATAGTAGAGATAAACTGACAGAGTACTATACAAGGAAAGAAGCATTTTTGAATCTGTAAATTTCAATTGTTTTATACTGAATTTAACTGTACATCAAGAATTTCTATTTCGAAGAAATATTTTGGTAATTGGATTTTTCTGCTGTTGTTGTTTCTTAATTACTATTTGCGATAGGTAGGTAAAATTAGATTGAGTTGTTTTGATATATTAAATATACGTGATATTTTTCATTCACATTGCTCAAGAAAAACAGCACTTGAAATAGCACAAAAATTTAGGAAATTTATGTTTTTAGCTAACAATTTAGCGACCGATGTGTCTACCTTTGCGATCAGCAAGGGTGTTGCAAATGGATACTAGACTTTTCAACGCTAATAACTTTGTTCCCAGAGTGGTCAATGTAATAGCAATAGTCAACATGCTCAATTTTTTGAAACCTTATAACTCCTCCATCTTTTAGGTTCGGTAGTAATTAGGTAGAGTTCGTTTCAGGCAATATTTATTTTTTCAGTTAATTTTAATTTGAAATAGTGCTTTTCATCTCAGTCTCAGTCGGTCCACAGTGCGTTTTTCATATTAGAAAAAAGATTCGTGATAATACACTTACCTCATCTAGCTCGCAAATATAAGTGTTCATTAAATATATTCACTTATTTGGAAATTGCATAGCATCTGTTCTCTGCTTTATTTTTGGATAGTGTTTAGTCTGTTATCTACTATTAAGGTTCCGTGGTTACTGTGTGTGACTTCTAATCTCAAGGTCGTTGGTTCGAATCTTAGACGTAGCCATTTTTTTCTAATTCGAGACTGATTTGTACTTTTTCTTATTGCACTCTTTATAAAGCTGCTTTTTTTCGTGCTCTCGCTAGTGTTTGCGAAGCGAAGCTACGCTTCTGTGTTGAAAGCTATTTTTATTACCTGCTTCGGTTTTTTAATGGCTTTTTTCAAAAGGATGGGTTTCATTTTGATTTAAAGAGTTTTTACTATACTTGTAAATTCTACAATTTGTAAATTTACCAAGTCTGATTTCGAATAATTTAAGTTTTTTGGTTGAACGGTTTCAGCTTATGTTATGTCGACTTGATTAGGTTAAGTTGCGCTTCTTAGAGTAAGTTATATTGAAATGCTTTTATGTATTTTAGTACGGTTGGGCCGTAGAAATGGCTCAAAGTTTTTTCATGACAATAGTTTTGTTTTCAGCTCAGCAGGACCCAAACTTTGTTCTCATACTTGCATTGCAGCTCGTTAACTGATTATTAATATTGTGCAAGGCTGTTTATGAACATCATCCAATACAGTAATCAATTGTTTGCATGAATATATTTTTTTAAGTTCTGTTTTTTTTTCAACCTAATGTTTCAAAAAACATAATTTCAGTCTTTTCTTTAAGCTTTATCTTTTAACGCAATGTTATAGTGTATCTTAGCTGTTATGTGGTTGAAGTTGTGGTGAAATTTGAGATTTGAGTCTGGTAAAACGTCGTTTTTGCTTTTAGGTTTATGCGCAGGCCGAGCATAAGTGTACCTTTGGGAATTAAGCGAGGCAAATTTTTCCGCATTTGAAAAGTATCATTCTGTAAGGAGAGAAACAGAAGTGAAGTGATATAAAAAATTTTAAAAAAATGGTTTGAATTAAAACCTACAATCCTATAATGTTGGCTTTTTGAAGAAGCGCTGAAGTACAATCGATGCTTCGAATCTTGATATCAACTACCGCTTTTTTGTAACATCTGAATCAATTTGATGTCTTGAACTCGAAAGTTCAAAAGTTTTTTGTTAATGAATATTTTTGCCAAATTGATGTTTAAGTTGGCCATTTGACCAAAATGATAATTTGCGAGGAGCGAATTATTTAGTTCGGAAATCATTCCATGTTGATCGGGTTAAGCGATTTGGTTCCAAAATATGTTCTTTTCTGAGATGGTTGAAGTTTCGGTTTATTTTGTTTTAAATTGCGAGATGCATTTTGGCTTGTGTATTTTTTCATTATATATAAAAAAATGCTTTGGCTCATAGATTGAGACTCTTTTAAATGGAGAACACAGATTTATTTTGGAAAAACACGATTTTAGTTCAGTTTGAATCCAGGTAAATATTGATGATGGATTGAGTAGCACGAATAATTTTTTTTAATGTCAATGAACGTAGTTTAGAGGTCTGGTGATTTTTTTGTTTTTTCAAGGGAAAAAAACTCAAAGTTTATGAGTTTAAAATCAATTTTTTGGGGTTTGATTTTTGATTTATATATAAGTTGAGATTGTTCATGCTGAAATTTGTTTTTTGGCTGTTTAATTTTTTTTAGTTTGAACTCATTTTCTCCGTTCTAAAGAAAGCAAACTGCGCTATACAAAATATTTAGAGCAAAAATGTAGAAGTCACAAAAAACGTGATCGACTTCTAGTTTCAATACTGGATTTTAGTTGTATGTTTTTCAGATTTCTCGGCGAAGCTCAGAGCTTTAAAAGCATATAATTTTTTCTTTGAAACCCGAAATTTGGAGTTAATTCAAAAACAATTAGGTTTTTTTTTCAGTTTCCTTGCTCTAATTTACTTTTTTTCAACTCTCTGTTGGCTATATTTTAGAAAACCAGGCGTTATCATCAGACCAGGCGTTATCATCAGACCAGGCGTTATCATCAGACCAGGCGTTATCAAATAAATAATACTCTTTAAGTGTCACTGCGCAACCATGGCGTTGCGCTGCTTTGTTTTAACCCTATAAGAGATAGCCACACTTTAGTAATTTTTCACAATTTTTTTTGTCTTTATTTTTTCAAAAGGTCCTTAAATTTCAGAAGGTCATTAAATTTGTCTCTGTTCAGTTTTTTGTTTTAATTAATACCTTTGTTTTTCAATTTATCAACACAATTTGTCAAACGAAAAACAAATTACGATCTTTGATAATAAAGTAGGATTTTTTTTCGAAAACTTGTGCTCAAAATTCAATTTTAAGCTGTAGTTATTTTTTTCTGGAATTCTCGAAAATTCAAATCCTTCTCCACTGAAAAATTTTCTTTTTGGTTTTAAGTTTTAGAAACTGTGCACTATTTTAGCAGCCATTCTTTTCTTGGATTTTTTTTGTCTTTTTGCGTTTTTTTTCCTTGATTGATTTAAACCTATTTTTGATTTGTTATGTCGAAGCAATTTTTTTGGATACCATTAACTAATTTTTTTTCTAGAAAATTATAAGTTTTGCTCAGTTTCAAACTTTCTTTGGGTAAATTGCGTTTATTTCGTTTCAAGTCAAGTTCATTTTTGTATGCCAAAATAATGTTATTTTATTGATTTCATTGACTTTTTTTCCAGATAAAATCATTCTTTAAAGTGATCCAAAAAATTATTTTTTATTTCAAAAATCTCTGCCTCCAATAAACTGCCATCTAACTCACAAAAACTATAAATTCCTCCGAGCAGTCAGTTTTTTGTGATTTGTAAGCTTTCTTTTGGTATAGCGTTGTGATGGAAAATGATAATGAATAATTACCTTTCAAATTGTTTTATGAAAAACCCTATTGATATGTAGGTAGCGAAATGTGATTATTTGTTTTAGGTTTTCGCTTTCTGAAATTATTGTCTCTTATATCATCCAAATAAAATTGGGTTCCGAATCTAGTGATTTGCTTCATTAAATTACTCAATTTTTGGCAATACTTTTTCAAATATTCTAAAAAACCGTCTCATATCGTTTCTGACATCTTCGCTGTGTTTTGAAGTCCAACTCGATCAAATAAGTCGTAAATTTCAGAACTTGTTTTTTTTTCTGCTGGAGTAGGCTCAATTTCTTGACAAATGTGTCTTACAGTTCCGCTACTTGTGCATTTCTTGAAAACTTTTCGCGTGTCCGTGCTGGACTTTTGGACTTGCTAAAAAATTTCGAACTGTTACTTTTTCCGCTTACTTTGGTTTGTTTTGCGAAACAAATTCTTTTTTTTTGTGAATCAGTTTTCACAAATTTTGTTTTTATTTTTGTCATATGAACTCGTTCAAAAGGTCATAAAACTGGTCAATAGATTTCAAAAGTTTGCCATCTAACCAACAAAAACTAAAAAACTATAACCTCCACAGAGCAGTCAGTCAATTATGTGATTTGTAAGCTTTCTTTAGGTATAGCGTTGTGATGGAAAATGATAATAAATTAATACATAGCGAAATTTTTTTATTGAAAAACCCTATTGATGTGTAGTGAATTTTGATTATTTGTTTTGGGTTTTCGTTTTCTGAAATCACTGTCTCTTATGCCGTCCAAATGAAATTGGGTTCCAAATCTAGTAGTGTGTTTCATTAAATTAATCAATTTTTAGCAATACTTTTTCAAATATTCTGTAAAACCGTTTATGGCATCTGTGCTGTATTTTTCTCGCAGATGCAAAGCGGAACTCTTCTTAAAAAAATACTTGTTTTTAGTTGGATGTTTAACTTTCAGGATACGTAGGAGATAGTGAATTTTATTTTGTGAGAATTAAAATTACTTGAATTTTAATTGCTTTCTTTGAACAACAATAGCCAATGATAAAGGCTGGCTTATTAATAAATTTTTTCCTCGCTTTTGAACCATCACAGTTGAAACATTTTTTGAACAGATTAGTTCTTGTAATTTTTGAAAACACTATAAGATATTTCAGAAATTCTATCTATTTTAGGTAGAATTTCAGCTTTTAATGAAGAAAGTCGTGCAAAAGAAGTTTGAAAACTAGGCCAAAAATTGATTTCTTAAAAAGTACCAAAGGGGGGACCCTTTGGGTCGGCAGGGGTCAAATCCCTGAGGAGGGGGGCGTCCGCCACCCCCCCCCCCCCCCCCCCCTAAATCCGCCCCTGTTTGAAATAGTAAAGTTTTAAATTTTAGTTTGGCAGATGAATAAAAAAACTATGAGCTTCCTCGATGTTATGGGAATGCAAGAAAAGGAGGTGCGCGCGGCCAAAATTAGTTTTAGTTGACTTAAAAAAAGATCGACAAAAAGGTCAACATTTTATTATTTTAATCCGACAACCAAGCCCCGATTAGACAAAAATACGATAAATGAAAAACGTAGCTTACTCAGATTTTTTCCATAAAAGAAGCATGAGCTCAACACTTGACCATGTAACCATTTATTAGTAATCATTTGACCAAAAATGCACTTTTGCTACATTGGTATCGAACTTCCATTATAGCTCCGGCCATTTTAAAATTAATTTGGTACATTTTGTCTACGACTTGGCCGCTTGGTCCGATTCAAAAACAAACGACCAGAATTAGTTTTTGATTTTAGTACAGGTAGTTTCTGCGGTTTTCCGCACGTGTAGTGATTCTAGAGAAAGTATTCGTTATTTTCAAGAGCTGGAGAGAATAAATCACTTAAACCAACGATTATTAACCAAGTTTTGGAACTTACCATCTAAGACTGAGAAAAAGAAGTTATAGAACTAAGAAAGATTGAACACGTTTTTTGCTGGATGTTATTACACAAGCAAGAAAAACGAAGCTAAATGACTACAAAATGAACCATGTTCTGAGCGAACAAAGAAACTGAGTTTTGGCTATTTTTACCTGAGTTGAAAAAGGCACGATTTAATCAACTGACGAACTGCTCGTCTATTAAATCTATTATAGTAGGCAGACTTGCTAACTTTCGTCACAATTAAGAGTTGAGTATCAAGAAAATACGTGCCTGAATTGAAAACTGGCTAGCTAATTATAATTCCAAAACATTGACATCATCAAAAGCCAGACTTAATAGAGAAATTTAACATCCTGACCTAGGCTTGTAAAAACTTTCGTCTGATATTTACCAAATAAAATTCTTGAAAAGGTAAGGGTTTTAACATTTTTAATGAAGATCCCACTCTCGTATCAGCAACCTAAAACACGTTTGCTTTCAAAGCATCTGAAGTCAATAGTTAGCTTCTGAATCATTATGTAATATAAAGGGACAGGAATAAAAATTTTCGAAAACTTAGTCGACCTTCAATAACAATTACGTATGCCCTCCTCTCCTCAAGCATTAAAAAGTAATAATATATCGCAAAAATTCTGCACCCCGATTGTAATTTGTTCACATATCAGGCTGACAATGCCGTTTTTTGGCAGTGGTTAGAAAGTGTTGACAAAAAGTTTTCCGCGCGAGATTTTGTCTCCCGAAATAAATATTAGCGTCAAAAAATTAGCGCTGGTTGTCCAGAAATGGATCATGTAAAATAAAACCACAAGAGTGAAAAGGGCGATCGTTTAAAAATGATATTTTTGGGTTCTCATGCATCCTGCTGCAGATTAAGACAAAAGTTTTGGGAGTTTTTTTATTGATGGTGTAACTTCACTTAAATTTTGTCAATTAATACCACTAGCTTGGACTCAAAAGTATAATGTCCTTTTCTTCTTGAAATATAGTCAGTTTCGGTTCGAGTTCGGGAAGTAAACATAACGTAGTGGGCTGCCGAGATCTTTCTTTGGAGTATATTTTACTTGACGCTAGCTAGTGGATGTTAAATGGTACGAGTAGTAGTAGGTAACATCTACTATGTAGCCTATCTAACTATCTAACTATGTAGCCTGATGGATGATGTCCATAATTACTATTTGCCATGTCTTACTACTCGACCCAACCTTAACTAGAAAGAGAGAATATAACTACCACCTGACCGACCATCATCATAATCATCTTCTGTAAACTATCTGAATAAATTATTACTGCCTAACTCCAAATCGACCAGTGGGTAAACGGTTGATATCCGAGCAAATAATTCACTTTTCAATATTGCGGAGATCCGAATGTTTAAACTGTTTCGACGTCGAGATGATGAACAGACATATACCACTGCCGAATTATGAGATACTCAAAGATACATAGTTGTGACCATCTAACGATCTTTCTTCCTAATAAATATCACAGCCCTAAATTCTTATAGTTTCTCGAATTCAGATGTTTAGATAGTTTTACCCATACAATATCTTTCTTGATTTATATCATCTTGATATCTTCTTTGCCTTCTGATTTTCTACTTGGTCACATTTGAAGTTTTGCCTGCCCAGAAATTCTTTTAACAAGATAACCGTAGTCATAATCATCAACTAAGCGCAGCAAGTTAGTAAAATGCACCTCAGATGGTTTACCTTATTAGGATATAATTACGTTTTTTTTCACTGACCATAGTTTCAGGGGCGGATTTAGAGTGGGGGGAGGGGGTGGGGCGGACTTTTTTTTTTACCAACCAAAAGGTCGCTTCTTTGGTGTTATTTTACGACATCCTTTTCGGCCGACCAAACGTAAATTTTTTCTGGAAGCCAATATATACTAATTTGAAGGGATGCGCGCCGAAAAAACGCGATTTTTTGGTCACAATTTTACAAAAAATTATTGGAAAGATTTTCGGAAAAATTCGCCAAAATTTGGAAAAATTTTGAAAATCTGCCCCCCCCTCGAAAAAACTCCAAATCCGCCCCTGCATAATTTTATACCGTCATCTGGTAATCCATAGTTATAAACTAGTTAATTAGTTGGGTAGTGGGAGTTAGGCAATCACAAATTTCTCTTTTCAGTCTCATCTTCATGTCAATCCTTTTTTGGTAATTTCTTCATTTCGGATTAGAATTTTGAAAGCGTCGGTTCATAGAACCGACAGAACAATAAACCGAACTTTTTTGATCATTCAACAAAAAAATTCTGATTTTTTCAGAATATTTTAGAGCTACAATTTTCAGAGAGTGATGTTTTTGAAAAACAAAAACTTACTGCAATTTTTCAAAAATATGCTTTGACAGCCTCGAATTCTTAGGGAGTTCAAAAATGCATGATACAGTTGTATGATTATGAGCGAAAGAACTAAATTATGGCATGGTTCGGTTAGGTGAGGTGGGTTCTAGAATATCTTAATGGCACACCTAAAACTGAAACCCAGTTGTTCAGATGAGCTACTATGCCATGCACCATTCAGCAGTTAGATCTCTTCTCTCTTTCTCTTCTCTTTTCGTGGGTTCTCTTCCTTAAAGGTCAACTTTTCCGATAAACCTCAAATTAAATCCTCTCCGCAAATACAGCTAACACTGACAACAAATTCGGCAGCAAGCTCATATTCGAATTAACCCGTCTTTTATCAATCTAAGCAAACTTTCCAGAATTCATGAAAGGAGTCCACATTTAAAAGCTGCTATCATTATCTTTGTCAAAAGGAACACATGTTTAAAATCATACCTTCTCGACAAACCAACCAAGCGTCGCTTCTATTTAAACTCAGACTAACTTCATTCATTTTGTTTAGAAACCCAAAATTTTTGGTTAAAAACCCAAAATTTTGAGAACCCAGATTGCGATCTTGAAAACGAAAATGGCCTTGGACCTTTCCGCGTCAAGCTCCGCAGAAGATGATATGAGCTCCTTTGACCCGCAAGGTCATTTGGAAGAAGAAATCGGCCCTAATATATTCCAACAACCTTCTTTGCCGAGCGCTATTGCACAAATAAACATTGCCAACTTACTTGCTACAAACAATTATCAACAAAAACTTGCCATGAAACATGCACAACAAATTTCACCGTCATTGCAGCTTTATCAGCCATCAGTTCCTGTGAATTACCCGCAACCAAATTACGGTCAACAATTGTTTTCAGCCATGTCAAATCCCTGGTTGCAACACCAAAGCTTTTTGGCTGAATATCAGAAAATATTACTTGAAAACGTGGCGAACCAATCGTCCATACTTCATGGCTTACATCAGAGTTTGAAAAACGATCAGTTCCCGCCCCCCTGTCAGGACTCGGCAGCTTTCATGACTCCAAAAACCGAAGCCGAACTGGATTTAAACTCTCCGAAACATTTGAAAGCATTAGCTGAGAAAATAAAACAAAAAAGCAACAGGAAGACACTTCAGAAAGTTGAAAAACTGCCCAAAAAAGCGCGAAAATTGTTTAAAAATACCGGTGAATATGGAAATATTGCAAATATTGTTGCGAGCAACTATTGTTTGAAGAAAGAGGACGACTCAATGGGAACAAAGACGCCATCATCGCAAAGTGAACCACAAAACTTTGGTCACAATTCTTCGCTCAACCAACTCAAAATAGACGAAGACCAGCCTTTGGATTTGACCTTGAAGTCTCCGGGTCACAGGGTCAATTCAGTGCCTGAAGGTGCAATGGCAATTGATCTTTCGTCACCTAGGGCAAGCTGCTTCGCAATGGAGTTTCCGTCCCTGGTGTCCAATGATAATGGGGGAGGGACGGGAGAGTTTATTGGGGAGACTTCGTCGGAGCCTGTAATTGACGTCAGGAACCATGAAGTGATTGGCTATGCGGACTCTGCCAAGATGCCGAGGTCTCGCAAGGAGTGCAGAAAAGGACCAGGTAAGCCAAACAGTAATTGAGCATTGTGACTCCAAACTTTCTAAAAATTTTCACTTTAAATGATGCAAAATTGACAAATTAAATTTAAGACTGAAATTTCTTCTAAGGTATATTGTTTTCTGAGAACAGAAGATAAAGCTTTATATAAATTTGTATGTTTTAATCATCAGCCTGGTGATAAAAAAAATATTTTTTGAAGAAGGTTTTGTTTTGAAAAAATGCGTGGATTTTCTTGCAGTTCAATAGTTGCGCAGATTTTTCCTGGAACAATATAAAGTCGGAACAAAAAGACCATATTTTATCATAATTTTCTGGCCTGCTGGCAAATTGAGAATGTGAAAAAATGACGATTAATTTTATATTTTTTTTCCTGAAAAGTTTGCTTCTAACGAAGCATTTGAGCATTTCAATTGTGTCATTTATCATGTTTAAAGCCTAGTTTATTTGAAGCCCAAAACTTTACCGTTGTCGAGAAAAATGATTTTTCTCGACGCCAGGGCGGATCTAGGATTTTCTCGAGGAGGGGTGGGGGGAGGGGGTTGTTTTTCAACAAATTTTATCGACTTTTTTTAATTCAACCAAATTGTTTTTCCAAGCTCTCCGTTTTTCCGTTAATTTTCAGTCAAATTTTCTGCGCCGCAGGCGAGTTTGAAAAAAACTTTATAAGCACTTTTTGGATGGTTTTTATTTAAAAAAATTGCGTTTTTTCGGCGCGCGCTCCCCTTTGAAATTAGTATGTACTGGCGCCAAAATTTTAGGCTGGAAAAAATGTCCTAAAATAGTACCAAACAGGGAATTCCTGAATTCGACCCCCCCCCCCCATCAATTTTCATTATTTTTGGGTTTTTTCTTTTTCAAACTCGTTCAAAATGTTAAATATGTTCAAAAGCTTCTGTATTATTTGCATCTGAAAGCTACTGTGCTATTTGCATTGTAACTAGCCCCTCTTAATTCTTTTCAGTCTCTTACAGATACTGAAACGCACATATCTGTTGTCCAAGCGACTTCCTCTGTCAATTTGTTGGAAAAAAAGGCAGTTTTTCTCTACTATTTGGAAGTATTCGTTTCTGTCATCTTAGGGACGGCGCGTAATCTGAAGAGTGCTAAGTTGTGGGAGTTGTTGCTGTGGCTGCTGAGCCGACCAGACCAGTACTCGGCTGTGATCCAGTGGCGCAACAGGAGCATCGGCTTCTTCAAACTCCTCAACGATGACTACCTTTTGGACATCTATAACGACTACAAGGACAGCATTCCAGGTGATTAAACTCAACTAAAAAAGCACACTTCAATCAATACTAGTGTCAAATTGTAGGCAATATTAGCTTTTTCGACCGAAGCTTAAAAAAATTTAACCAATTTAGGCGTCAGAAATTAATATTCTACTCGTTTCAACACGTAGAAACTGTGATTAAAAATCTAATGAGTCTAAAATTGCTACTTTCGGACTTGTTAAGATGCTCAAGCTCACAGATAGTGCCAACAATTTGGTAATTATTACATAACTATTGCAATGAGTGGTGAGATAATACATAAACTAGAAGACATATGAACCAGCTACGATACAATAAGTCAGTCAAAAAATTAGAGCGAAAACTAATTAATTATTATCGCAATCATTCCAGTTTTATTTTCAAACAGCTGGAAGTAATCGTCACAGGTAAGTTTGTATGTCCTGCATGTTGTTCATGTTATGATTCTTGTGCTCGATGTGTTTTTTTTTTTCAGTTTTCTTCTTTTAGCATGCTGCATTTTTCTATGTTTCTCAACAGTGGCCTTCCGAAGAGGGAAGATGGAGGAGGATTGAGATGGTTTAAAGTTTTTTGAAAACCCTGTCAATAGCAAAACTCCCACGCACACTTTTGAAAAGAATAATTATTATATTATTGTTTCGAAGTCCTTTGAAGCCAAGTGCTTGCATTTAATTATGAAGTGCAATAATCTTATAAAAAGACTATTTTTTAAATATCAGGTCGCCAACCATCGAGTAAGAAGATTCTCTACTCCAGCATCACGAGGGCTTTGAGACACTACTACTGGAACAGCACCCTACACCCCACACCCAAGAGGAAGACATACCAGTTCGGACCCAATGCCACCGGGTGGCAGAGAGGGGTTGAGAGAGAACACGCCCTCCAGAGTCTGTACCAGTGGGAACAGATCAAAGCCATGAAGAGCCTGCAAGATCCAGGCATGCGAGTACTATACGCCAAGTATGGCAAAGACTTCGCTACTAATTGCTCCGACGAAGACCAAAATGACGTCACTATGTCGAATGAAAGCCTAGAGAAACTCGTTGCCAATTATAGCGCGTTGAGTTCTTCGACCTTCGCAACTCCTTCAGAAATATCGCCAATTTCAACAAGAAATGTTTTTCTGCCAAGTCCAGAAAAAGACTTGTCGGAAGTTTCGATATCGGAGTATGAAGATGATTCATTTAATTTGCAGAGCAATTCGATTGACGTCGGAACTTTCGAATCAGGCCATGTTAACTCTGGTGCACTGAACAATGAATTACAAACACAGATCATCATACCAGAACCTCCCAAAAATAAAATGGTTCACGTTTGCCCTGAGAACTCAGCTGCGATTGAAAGCTCCGCAAATCAGCTGATGAAAACTTCGACTAACAACGGAATTGAAGAAGCCACAACTTCGACTTCCAAAGCAAACATAGAGAACACTCAAAACTAATTATAAATCAATTGAGTGACAAAAAATCTTCTCGGTATTATGAGAGCGGGTTTTTTTTCCTGAGAGCAATTTTTCTGGATTTCGAATTTTAAAATTTGACTAAAAATCTCTGTAAATATCGTATATACTTCTACAAATTCACATACTTTGTTTGCGACTCTTTTTTGAGAGGCTAAATCAGTGGCTAACACTAGCTCACAAAACAAACTAAAGTATGTAAACCAAAGTCAATCAAGCATTCGACGTATTAACAATTGAAATCAAGGACGCCTGTGCATGTGCAAGTAGCACAGAATGTTCCTACCATATTGTTGGAAAAACGTTTTCTTTTTTTTTCAAATTAACGTCGTTATTTTTTGTGCGTGGTGAGATGAAAGGGTCAGGCGAAAGCCTAAAATTATGACAAACTCTACAATCAGAGTAACATAGGCAGTTTTGGCAATTGAGTTCTTGAAGTTTTTGAATTCTTTTTCGAATTCTTGAAGTTTTCGAATTCTTGAAATTTTTGTCTTCCCAAGACGCCCTAAAAAAACTCCAAAAAGGTTTTTTTACTGAAGTAAAACAAAAATTTCATGGCTTACTATAAACTTTACTCGCTCGAATATGAACCAGTTTTTCTCGACATTGGGACAACTTTTTGGGACGACACTGGGACGAAGATTTCAATAGCGTTCGAATCAATGCTGAAACGGCTTCAAGATGATGTATCACTCCTTTCAATTAAGCAATTTTTTGTGGCAATTGATTTGGTTGGCAAAAAATAAGCCTGCTCGCTAAAATCCTTCGCTCAAAAACAACCCAAAAATCAAAAGTTTTGAACGTTTTTCTTAATCACGACTGAAAAATTTTTAACATAATATATCACTCGACACATTTCGATGATTTTTTTGTGGTAATAATTTTTGTGGACAAGAATGCTGAACATTGAGGTTGCTTTAAACTGTAAAATCTATAAATAAACTGTAAAACATAACATGATCAAACATAAGGTAAAGGCCCTAAAATGTTCGATACTGACTAGTGTCGGTTTTTCAGAATGCAACTTCAAGCACTCGTAGAAACTCGTACAATAATAAAAATGATGTCTAAAATCTTTCATTCAAGCAGTGCTTTGATTTATTAGAAAACCATTCCAAAAAAAAATTTCCTCTATCGAGAAACAGAAGTTTGAGTTTTTTTGATTCAGAATAATCAATCAATGGGGCAGCCGTCTTGAAAGAAGGATAAGTATGCCATCACATGATACCACAGGGAATCTACTGTCGTTTTTAAATATTTATTCAAGCTATTACCATCTGATTTTGAAAAAAAACGTTGTTTATCTCAAATTTTAAAACAATAAAAAAAAGCGGAAAAACCCCCTAGAAAAGAGTTTGCTTAAAACTTCTGTACACAAATGGCATACAAAACAAAACAAAGCCCTAAATATTTTCCAGTTATATCCCCTCCCTACGCTATCAAGAAAGAAAATAAAGTTTTTATATGAAAATTTTATCGTTGATAGCAGCAAAACAAGATATCGACATGGATCTGTCCAATAGATCTAAAACTAATTAAAGCGACGAAGACCAATTGCGTTTTAACTGTCCTTTCATTTGCATTTTCGCATTTGTAAAGTTGACTCAACGCACTACCGGCTAACAGTCCTACATTTGAGCAAACTTGGACTACTTTTGTTAAAGAATTTTTATTTTCATTCTTTATAACTTAGGAAGAGATCTAACAAAAAATACCCCCCTTATTTTTGAGCAACCAATCTGGGAATCTAATATTTGCTTTTTATTGTTTATTCAAGCTATTATCATCTGATTTCAAAAAAATATAATGTTGGTCTCTTATTCCAAAAAATGTTTTTCCTTTTTTGGCTCCAATTTCTGGAAAAAGACATGACCTGCAGAAGTATAGAAAAATATGACTTACTTAAAATATTTTATTTTTTGAAATTATATGAATTGCTACGACAGACCGACCACTTAATTTACTAAATTATTTTGGTTTTTTCAATTCATTTAAGACAAAGCAGCATGATGGAGCAAAAAAGAAAAAAACTTTAAATTTTGAAATATACGCACTGTAGTTTGTTTGCAATAAAGCTAAGCAGTAAGGCAAATATTTTTCCATCTAAAATGACAAAAATTCAAAACTGTCAATTTTGAAACATCTTCAAGTATGTAGATTTTCTAAGAAATAGTATAATTCCGTTCATTGAAATAACAATATAACCCCCTGGGAAAGGTTTTGTTTTGGAATTTTTCTGAACAATCTCCTTAATATCAAATCAACCTCCTAGAAAATTTTCCGGGTAAACCCCTCCTCACGTTATGAATCAAGAAAAATGAACATTTTAGTTATAAATTGTTATAGATAATACTAGAAAAAGCAAGATATCGGCATGGATATGTCCAGTTCAAAGACCAATTAAAACGCTCATGAACAATTGCGTTTTAACTGTCGTTTGATTTGCTTTTCCCCTTTTTAAAGTTTATTCAACGCACTGCGTGATATCAGTCCTATATTTGAGCAACATCTATATTTGAGTTTTTTCTGTTAAAGAATTTTCAATTTCATTTTATATATCTTAGAAGCGGATATAACCCCCCTCCCCCCCCCCCCCCCTAGATTTTGAGCAGCCAATCTGGTAGCTTAAAAATGAAAACCAACAACTAATTAAATCCAAATTTGGCATGAGCTATTAACAGACCTAAAATGGCGCTTTGAGTAGGATTAAATGCTTTGCGTCGAGCACGGTCAATCACATTTTTTGCTATGCATATGGAGGAAACATATCTTACTTGGGTCGAGCACGGTCGAGCACCTTGTTTTGGTCGAGCACAGTCAAAACATACCCACTTTTGACTGAAACGGTCAAAATGTACCAATTTTTGGTCGAGACGGTCATAAAGTGAGCACCTCGACCCGGGTACCTTCTCCCTCTCTACTTCTCGAAATTCCTCATGCGCATATATTGTTTTATTTGATTGCAGAGAGTTCTTTCAACTATCCGAAACATTATAAGCCGCTTTGTTTGAAAACCACTCTTTTAGCATTTACAAGTGAAGTCGATTTAGCAAATACTTATTAGTGGTTTTCAGTAACTGATACTTTTCTGTAACTTCAAAGTTCAATCTGAGTTCTTTACAAAAACTTACTTCTACATTTTGCAATGAATTACTTTTACTGGATTTGAGAGTTCATTATTTAAATCGTTCAACTCTAATAAATAAATAGCAGATCGATTATTTGTTTTTGGAGTAATTGAAAGCTCATTTGATGCTTATCATTTCCCCAATGACAAATGAGAAGCCGTTGTTAGCAATCACTTTCTCTTAAGTACTTTTCCATTCGTTTTATATCGGTTTCTCGGGGGTTCAGTTTTCAAGGAAATTAGGTGGAATTTGGGCTAAATAGCTTCCGATTCACTTAGTCTCTAGGAGGCATTAATTTTGCAGACTGTGCAAGTGAACTTCCTAAAATTCAGACAAATCGCCCATCACATTCATTCGAACAAGTTTCCTGACAAATAAGAAGTTGAAATTCAAGCTGACCATTCAATTAGATGAAAGGTCAACCAACCGTTTCTTTCCACATATTTCCAATTTAGACGGTCAACTTTATCATCCAACTTCCAAATTTATCCTTTTATTTTGAAAATATGCACTAATTTTATATATCTGGAAGAGGGCAGATTCAGGAGGAAGATTCGATAATTTTTTCAGGAATTTGACACCCCTGGCTAAGTTTTGATGTCATTTATTTCTGCCCTGCTATATTCCATTTTAAGTGAACTTTTCCGATCTCTGACTAGATTCCTTTCTTTAAATATTACTCAAAAATTGAAATGTCAAACGCAAACTAAATTAAATATAATCTTTGGTTTCGACCACTTTCAAAAAAGGGGCTATATGGCTGGGAGTCAGGGTCGGATTTAGGGGGAGGGGTGAGCTTTCTTTTGCCCTTAGGGATTCGAACCCTCACCGCCCAAAGGGTCCCCTTTTTGGTACTATTTTATGACATCGTTCTTCGACCAACTAAAAGCGCCTCAATTTTTCTAAAAGCGCCTCAAGAAATTGGTGGTAATCTTTGGAAAAAGTTTTTTAACTTCAAAAAATGGAAAAAAAAATGAATTATTTTTTTTATAAGTTCCTTACTATTTTTGCACTCATTCTTGTTTTCAAATCACTCTGAGCTACTTGCACTACAAAAGTTTATTCTTGTTTTCTAGTTTCTTGTAAGACGATTTGTTTAACAATTTTGACTCGTTAAAAGTTCGAATAAAAAATGAAAGATTTTATAGTTTTTTAACTGCCTTTGCAACCCTAATTATAGTCTTATTTGTTTTAGTTTTTTTGTTTAATGTAAAAAGCTTTTTTAAACCGCTTTAACACGCTACAAAACTTTTAAAAAACGCTCTACCGAGTTTTCATAATTCTCTAATTGTCATTACAATCTTATGTAGTCGGAATATTCTGTTCTTTTTGCACACTGTTTATTCTTCTTTTTTATTCATTAAAAGATTGAAATATTAGTTTATTTAGCCTTATTCAACATCTATTTTGTAAAGCAACGGCTTACCTAATTTTTGGCTGACTCACATGTGAACCTAATTATGGCGCCGTCAACAAAAAACAAAACGCACATTGCAGAACCAAATTGCGCATTTTGCTATCTGCAAGCGGTTTCCGCAAGAGAATCAAAATGGCCTTGTCGTGGAATCCGCAACCAGGCCATTTTTTAGATATTTTCAATGTGGTTGAATATATAAAAAAAACAAGACTGCTCGTATCAGGGCAAGGCCCTGAATGTTCCTAGTGCCTTTTAAGGTCTATGGAGCAAAAAATAACATGAAAAAAGGTAAGTAAAAAAATTTAAAAGTACATAATTGTTTTTAAAAGTCGTCCTCCCACACGCCATATTAAGTACAAAAGGATAGATTTCGTTCCTATTAACATATCAATTGTGGCAAACCAGCTTCTTTCAACCAATTTGGAACGATTTCTAAGTATCGAAATTTGTCTGAAGAAAAAAAACCCACCCGAGCACAAAAATTCCGTTACTGTCATTACAAAAGTCGGAACAAAAACTGCTGTACATTTGTAGAAATCACTAAAAAAAATGCGGAATCCAGAAAAATTTGAGGATTCTGTACCAAATAACTATTCTTGAGTGCAGTAAACTGCGCTGTCGTAGAATCATTTTGTAGGCTGAATCCGCGAATTGTAAGCGGAGCCAGCTTACAAGTATGCGGAATCCGCTATTACTATTATCGGAATCTAATTACAGCAGTTTGCTGAATCCACAGACAAAAGCGGTAAGTGGATTTCACTTAAAAATGTTGAAAAATCATAAATTTTGGACAAAATCAAATATAACATGTGAAAGTTTGAGTCGTAAGAAAGTATTACGATCAATTAGTTTGCCTCAATTCGAACAAATTTGTAATGCGGAAAAATTCGAAGTAAGTTTTTGCAGTTGTTACTTGTATCATCAATAAAAACTTAACAGTGCTGATAATTTAAGTTACAGCGCGAAACAAATATGAGGCAACTTTTTTTACTTTTGAATTCTGAAAGTTCATATCGCCGTCAATGACAGAGTGAATCCCACTCCAAGCATAAAATACCTTCAAGAGTCGGAAGAATAACCCGATTACTCCCAAAAACTTCATTAATAAGTCAGTATTAAAAGCTTTATTTAACACTTCCTTTTTACATGATAAAACCTTTTGCATTGTATGAAAAAGCATGATATTTTTTTAGTGTATGGCAGTTTTTCAAAATACATGAATTTTTTCAATAAGACATAGGAATGCTCGTATCAAAGCGAAGCTCTGATTGTTCCCTGCCCTTTAAGTTCGTTCTCTTAAAAAAACATGACGAATTTTTCAATTCCATTTTACTGGACTTTTTGAAAACCATACCCCCTCATGCTATGTAAAATCCAAACTGATTCACTTGACATATAGCAAATTATTAGTTAGAACAAATTGCATGCATTCATAAATTTTTGGAACATTTCTTAAGAAGAGAAAACTCCCCTTTTCTAAAAAAATCTCAAAATTTAAAATTTATCATGTTTCACTTACCCGAAGTCGAATAAATTGGCAATTTTCAAAAACCCATAGCATGACAAAAAAAGATCAAAGCAAAATGACTTTTATATTTGAGCTCATGGGATTAAAAATTTTTAGCTAATGTTAAAAAAATGAAAGATCAAAACATATCTTCAGCTAAATACAGAAAAAAAACAGTAAAAATGAAATTCGAAAAACACTTTTGAAAATAATAATAAAAATTGAACATTATAATCAAATCACGATAAAATCTACTGTAACTGTTTTTTAGTCATTGTGTTTTGACAATTTGTTACTCCATTGAAAATTTGGAAAAAAAAATTGTAAAAAAAAACTACTTTTTTTATTTTTGTTAAATACTGGACGATTGAAGTTTGCCAATTTGGCCATGCTCCGGACTGTTTTATGCGCGATGTAACGGCTTAAAATTTGAAACATAAAAGTTCCCTTGTTATATTTATGCGTGACAGTTTATCTCGCGGAACGGCAAGTTTATTGTTTGTTTTTGATTAGATGCTGATTAAAGTTTCACACTTGATGTTTGATATATTGTAAATTTGAATATTTTAATTAACTTTATTTGATACTGATCAAGTAGCAATCGGAGCATTCGAGTCTTTGAGTTGATATTTGAGCAGTTTTTGTCGAAGTTACAGAAGAAATTGTTCTGTAATACTGCATAAGTAACCAATAGTCGATCTCAATTATAACCTTGCCATACCAGTACTTTAAAGTTTCGAAAAAAATTATAGAGTGATTATAAACAAATCACAATAAAATCTACTGTAAGTGTTACCACACAAAGTACAAGCACTCGTTTTGTTGATGCAAAGACTTAGAAATAAGACCAAAATATCTAATTTTTGAACCCGGAGTAGAGCAACCTTGTTACGACTGAGATTCGTTTCACATCTAATTTTCCGTATTAATCCGTTTTTCAAAAAAAAATCGGAAAATCTATGTTTGGGGCGTTTTTTAGTCATTTTTTTCCGACAAATTGTTACTCCATTAAAAATATCAACTACTCCAGCTCAATTGCAAAAAAAAACTGATTTTACTTTTTGTTAAATTTTGGGCGACTGAAATTTGCCAATTTGGCCGTGCTCTGGACTAGTTTATGCGCGCTGTAAAGGCCTAAAATTGAAACATAAAAACTCCTGCATTATATTTATGCGTGACAATTTATCCCGCGGAACGGCAAGTTTATTGTTTGTTGTTAATTAGATGCTGATTAAACTTTCTTACTTGAAATTTCTTAGTATAAATAGTTTTTTTTTATTACCCTTGATAAACTTGACATGGTTAATGACAACTCGGGAAGCTCGGAAAGTATAACTAACCGCTTATGTCAGTTATCTGGTTTACAATGCCTTATCACAAAAAACACCACATCGAAAAAAAACTATAATTTGTAGTTGAACCTACTCAGACTAACGATTATTTCTATCTTCGTGACCACTCGTCGCGCTTCTTCCTTCAGCAATTTTTATGAGGAATATGCAGGAATTATTTTCAAAAAATTAAGATAGTAGGCAAAATTTTGAAAAAGCAAGCCAAAAAAGCCGTTTTTAGGCATTTTTTGGATAATTTTGACCAAAAATTCGCGTTTTTTCGACGCGCGCTCCCCCCTCAAAGTTAGTACATTTTGGCACCAAAAGCGCCTAGAAAAACTTTAGATTCAGTCAGCCAAAAAGGGATATCTCAAAATAGTACAAAGGGAGGACCCTTTGAGTCGGCATGGGGTCGAATCCGAATCCCTGAGGGAGCGGGGAACTTGTCCTAAACATTCCCCTGGTCAGATAAATTTTGCCATCGACCCCTGCATCGACCCCTAACTCCTCAAATAAAGTTCACACTCTTGTCACCTCAAGACAAGAAATAACAATGCACTACCTAGTATAACTTTTAACTAAACAAACTCGAAAATAAACTTAATTTTAAGTCGTTCAAAAACGCAATGGAGAACTTAATTCACTCCAATTGCCATCAAGTACATATCAAAACTTTAGTTTTTGATATACTTTGCTTATACATTTGTTTATTAAGTTCTGCACCAATCATCTCATGTGTTAAGAAACCTGCAGAGTAAGTAAATTTTTCATCTCTTGTCCAAAAGACTCGCAAAAAATTTCACGATAACTGAATATAACCACCCAGTTGGAAATCGTCAACTCGAGCATTGATTTGTATAAACTAGAAGCATATAACCAAAATTTATCTAAAACCAAAATAGTTGAAAAATCATAAATTTTGGACAAAATCAAATACAAGATGTGAAAATTTGAGTCGTACGAAAGTATTACGATCGATTAGTTTGCCTCAATTCAAACAAATTTGTATTGCGGAATAATTCAAAGTAAATTTTGTAGTTGTTACTTGTATCATTAATAAAAACTTAACAGTGCTGATAATTTAAGTTAGAGCGCGAAACAAATCTGAGGCAATTTTTTTTTGATTTTGAATTCTGGCAGTTCATATTGCCGTCAATGACAGAGTGAAACCCACTCCAAGCATAAAATACCTTCAAGAGTCAGAAGAATAACCCGATTACTCCCAAATACTTCATTAATGAGTCAGTATTAAAAGATTTACCTAACACTTCCTTTTTACATGATAAAACTTTTTGCATTGTATGAAAAAGCATGATAATTTTTTAGTGTATGGCAGTTTTTCAAAATACATGAATTTATTCAATAAGACATAGGAATGCTCGTGTCAAAGCGAAGCTGTGATTGTTTCCTGCCCTTTAAGGTTAATGACGTCGTTCACTTAAAAAAAACGTGACAAATTTTTCAATTCTGTTTTACTGGACTTTTTGAAAACCATACCCCTCATGCTATGTGAAATTCAAACTGATTCAGTTGACATATAGCAAATTATTAGTTAGAACAAACTGCATGCATTCATAAATTTTTGGAACATTTCTTAAGAAGAGAAAACTCCCCTTTTCTAAAAAAATCTCAAAATTCAAAATTTATCATGTTTCACTTACCCGAAGTCGAATAAATTGGCAATTTTCAAAAACCCATAGCATGACAAAAAAAGATCAAAGCAAAATGACTTTTATATTTGAGCTCATGGGATTAAAAATTTTTAGCTAATGTTAAAAACATGAAAGATCAAAACATATCTTCAGCTAAATACAGAAAAAAAACAGTAAAAAGGAAATTCGAAAAACATTTTTGAAAATAATAATAAAAAATGAACATTATAATCAAATCACGATAAAATCTACTGTAACTGTTGCCACACAAGGTACAAGCACTCGTTATGTTGATGCGAAGACATAGAAATTAAGCAAAGTATCTAATTTTTGAACCCGGATTAGGGCAACCTTGTTACGACTGAGATTCATTTCACTTCTAATTTTCCGTATTAGTCTGATTTTCAAAAAAAAATCGGAATATCTATATTTATGGCGCTTTTTTAGTCATTTTGTTTTGACAATTTGTTACTCCATTGAAAATTTGGAAAAAACAATTGTAAAAAAAACTACTTTTTTTTTTGTTAAATATTGGGCGATTGAAATTTTCCAATTTGGCCATGCTCCGGACTATTTTATGCGCGCTGTAATGGCTTAAAATTTGAAACATAAAAGTTCCCTTGTTAAATTTATGCGTGACAGTTTATGTCGCGGAACGGCAAGTTTATTGTTTGTTTTTGATTAGATGCTGATTAATGTTCAGTGAAATCAGTTTACTTACAAAAATTGTACTAATTATTGAAAGCGTTGATTATGTAATGCGCTTGAGCAGTGAAATCTTACTTCTCAATTGTCAATTTAACAAGCTTAAATAAATTTGATTTATTTTTTTAATTAGTTTTTTTTTGTGTGTGGTGCAAGAATCTAGAAGCAGTGAAATCTTACTTCTCAATTGTCAATTTAACAAGCTTAAATAAATTTGATTTATTTTTTTAATTAGTTTTTTTTTGTGTGTGGTGCAAGAATGTCGCGGAACACAAATGTCGATGTTACAAAAAGCATATTGGACAAAAGTTTTTATTGAACATTTTATTGTAGTTTGGGTCACAATTGAAAATGTTTTAGTATGATATAAAACTCGACGCCATCCGATAATTTTTTGGTACCTGATTTTGCTTGAAAAGAACAAAAAATTGAAACACATCCGAAAACAAAAGTCCATGCCGTCGAAACCATAATTCAATCTTGGGCAAACACAGATTTATAAACCAAACAAGTGAAGGCAGGTTCTTATGAAAGTTTGAAGAATCATAGAAAATATTTTCACGATACCCAACTAGGCAGTTATGGTTAAGAACAATCTGGATAAAAATTTAAGAAATGAAACAAACACGAAAATGTCAGTTTTTTAACAAAATAATTTTTATAGATGAAAAAAGAGTGTAGGTAAATAAATATAAAGAAACTAAGCATTTGCTGCAATATCATTGTACTTTTAGCCAAGGGCGGATTTAGGGGGGGCGGACGCCCCCCCCCCCTCTCAGGGATTCGAACCCTGCCAACCCAAAGGGTCCCCCCTTTGGTACTTTTTAAGAAATCAGTTTTTGGCCGACCGACCCTAAAATTTTCTTAAAGGCGCCTTTGGCGCCTTTATATATACTAATTTTGAGGGGGAGCGCGCGCCAAAAAAACGCATCTTTTTCCGTCTAAATTTTTCAAAAAGTGCCCAAAAACGGCTTCTTTGACCTGTTTTTTCAAAAAATTGCCTGCGGCGCAGAAAACTTGGCCAAAAAAAGTCTTTTACTGCCTTGGGAGAGCTCGGAAAATCAATCTAATCGACCTATCAAAAACAAAAAATCGTCAAAATTTTCGAAAATTTTTTGAAAAAAGCCCCCACTCGAGAAAATCCTAGATCCGCCCCTGCTTTTAGCCAATTCATTTGATTTTGACGTTTAACACAAACAGCTGCTAAAAGTAACAAAAATGATTTATAAAATACACAATTTTCATTAATATTTATAAATTTATTAGTGTACATTAACCTGTAAAACAAAAATATTTTTTTTTAAGCAAAAACTTTTCATTGGACTTTTGCCTCTGTTACTAAAAAAAAACATTACGATACAAAAACAAAATTTATTGGTCTTAGAACCAAAACTTTGTCCAAATCGAGGATTAATAAGAAATCTACAATATTCCCACGACGACTAGCTATTGAGGTATCAAGCTTTGGAAAGAATAAAAATTCATCAAAGGAAGAATTATTCTCACAAAACATAGTAATAAGAACTAGCACAATTGTGGTGCAAAAAATCGGAAAAACAATCACGACAAAAATCAATTTCACTGGACACACCACAAAAATCACAGATCTTTTGTTCTTAGATTTCGTTTATTCAGATAAAAAAAAATACATTTAAAGGCCAAGATTTCAAAAATTTTATTTTCTACAAAATCTGCAAATTTTGCAGTTGTTACCAGTGAGTTTTTATTTTTTTTCCGCATTTTTGATTCAATTCTTGAGAATTATAATTCCAAAATCCAAACTCAAATCCAAGCTCCCAACTTTTGATGGAGTGAATAATTTTCCAAAAA
Organism: Symsagittifera roscoffensis; assembly: GCF_963678635.1. Lineage (NCBI taxonomy): Eukaryota > Metazoa > Xenacoelomorpha > Acoela > Convolutidae > Symsagittifera > Symsagittifera roscoffensis. The sequence goes on along the minus strand of NC_087064.1, from coordinate 76,890,484 downwards.
AGACCAATTTATTCGTAAGATTTTTCTTAAGAATGAAACTAGATCACCAGTAAAACTAAGCAAAGGTCACCAGTAAGACTTAAGATCGCATTTACACACTTACCATCAACAAAATGAAAAAAAACTATAAATTGCCAGAAACTCACCTTCAAATTCAAATTCAAATCCGAACACTGAAATGCAAAGAAGAAATTCAACAATTGCCCAAAACATACAAGAGAACAATAATTTACAGATGAAAACATTTTCAGTCCTTAAAACCATTTTGCCGAAAATTTGCAAAATGGTGAGGAACTTTGAATTCGTTTTTTCAGTTAATCTTTTTGGGTTTTATTCGTGTTTTGAACGACATTAAAAAAATTTCAGTTCAATTGCAAAAAAAAACCACTTTTTACTTTTTGTTCATTTTAGGGCGATTGAAATTTGCCAATTTGGCCATGCTCCGGACTATTTTATGCGCGCTGTAACGGCCTAAAATTTGAAATATAAAAGTTCCCTTGTTATATTTATGCGTGACAGTTTATCTCGCGGAACGGCAAGTTTATTGTTTGTTTTTGATTAGATGCTGATTGAACTTTCACACTTGATGTTTGATATAGTGTAAATTTGAATATTCGGCAAGTTTATTGTTTGTTGTTGATTAGATTCTGATTAAACTTTCACGCTTGAAATTTCTTAGTATAAATAGTTGTTTGTTTTTTTTTATTACCCTTGATAATAATTTTGAATGTATAATTTAAGTCTCAGATGACAATAAAAATAAGTTTTCATTTTTTTGGCTAACTTGCTCATGGGTACATTGGACCTAATCGATCTTTGTCTCAGGCCGTTGACCCAAAAAAAAAGGTCGTCAAAATTTTTTTCCGTCAAAATTTTTCAAAAAGTGCACAAAAACGGCTTCTTTGACCTGTTTTTTCAAAAAAAAATGCCTGCGGCGCAGAAAATTTGGCCAAAAAAAAGCCTTTTACTGCCTTGGGAGAGCTCGGAAAATCAATCTGATCGACCTAACAAAAACAAAAGGTCGTCAAAATTTTCGAAAAATTTTTGAAAAAAAGCCCCCACTCGAGAAAATCCTAGATCCGCCCCTGCTTTTAGCCAATTCATTTGATTTTGACGTTTAACACAAACAGCTGCTAAAAGTAACGAAAATGATTTATAAAATACACAATTTTCATTAATATTTATAAATTTATTAGTGTACATTAACCTGTAATACAAAACTATTTTTACTTAAGCAAAAACTATTCATTGGACTTTTGCCTCTGTTACTAAAAATAACATTACTATTCTAACGATACAAAAACAAAATTTATTGGTCTTAGAACCAAAACTTTGTCCAAATAGAGGATTAATAAGAAATCTACAATGTTCCCACGACGACTATCTATTGAGGTATCAAACTTTGGAAAGGATAAAAATTCATCAAAGGAAGTATAATTCTCACAAAACATAGTAATAAGAACTAGCACAATTGTGGTGCAAAAAATCAGAAAAATAATCACGACAAAAATCAATTTCACTGGACACACCTTAAAAATCACAGATCTTTTGTTCTTAGATTTCGTTTAGATTTAGATTTTATTCAGATAAAAAAAATACATTTACAGACCAAGATTTTAAAAATTTTAATTTCTACAAAATCTGCAAATTTTGCAGTTGTTACCGGTGAGTTTTGATTTTTTTTCCGCATTTTTGATTCAATTCTTGAGAATTATAATTCCAAAATCCAAACTCAAATCCAAGCTCCCAACTTTTGATGGACTAAATAATTTTCCAAAAAAGACCAGTTTAATCGTAAGATTTTTCGTAAGAATGAAACTAGATCACCAGTAAAACTATCTAATAATCACCAGTAAAACTAAACAAAGGTCACCAGTAAAACTTAAGATCGCACGTACACAATTACCATCAAAAATATGAAAAAAAAACTATAAATTGCCAGAAACTCACCTTCAAATTCAATTTCAAATCCGAACACTGAAATGCAAAAAAGAAATTAAACAGTTGCCCAAAACATACAAGAGAACAATAATTTACAGATAAAAACATTTTCAGTCCTTAAAACCATTTTGCCGAAAATTTGAAAATGGTGAGGAACTTTGAATTCGTTTTTTCAGTTAATCTTGTTAAGTTTTATTCGTGTTTTGAACGACATTAAAAAAATTTCAGTTCAATTGCAAAAAAAAACTACTTTTTTTGTTTGTTAATTTTTGGGCGATTGAAATTTGCCAATTTGGCCATGCTCCGTACTATTTTATGGGCGCTGTAACGGCCTAAAATTTAAAACATAAAAGTTCGCTTGTTATATTTATGCGTGACAGTTTATCTCGCGGAACGACAAGTTTATTGTTTGTTTTTGATTAGATTCTGATTAAACTTTCACACTTGATGTTTGATATAGTGTAAATTTGAATATTCGGCAAGTTTATTGTTTGTTGTTAATTAGATTCTGATTAAACTTTCACACTTGAAATTTCTTGGTATAAATAGTTTTTTTTTTATTACCCTTGATAATAATTTTGAATGTATAATTTAAGTCTCAGATGACAATAAAAATAAGTTTTCGTTTTTTTGGCTAACTTGCTCATGGGTACGTTGGACCTAATCGATCTTTGTCTCAGGCCGTTGACCCAAACGTCGAACCTTACGATAACCACCTTCAAAAACATTAATGAACAAGGTTAACGGAAACATAATCTAAACTTGACAAACTTGACTTGCTTAATAACAACTCGGGAAGCTCGGAAACTATGACTAACCGCTTATGTCAGTTATCTGGTTTACAATGCCTTATCACAAAAAAAACACCACATCGAAAAAAACTATAATTTGTAGTTGAACCTACTCAGACTAACGATTATTCATATCTTCGCGACCACTCGTCGCGCTTTTTCCTTCAGCATTTTTTATGAGGAAAATGCAAGATTTATTTTCAAAAAATCATGATAGCAGGCAAAGTTTTGAAAAAACAAGCCAAAAAAGCCGTTTTTAGGCTTTTTTGGGATAATTTTGACCAAAAATTCGGTTTTTTCGACGCGCGCTCCCCCCTCAAAGTTAGTACATTTTGGCACCAAAGGCGCCTTTAGAAAAACTTTAGGTTCAGTCAGCCAAAAAGGGATATCTCAAAAAAGTACAAAGGGAGGACCCTTTGAGTCAGCATGGGATCGAATCCGAATCCCCGAGTGAGCGGGGAACTTGTCCTAAATATTCCCCTGGTCAGATAAATTTTGCCATCGACCACTGCATGGAGCGCACTTCAGTCCAATGATCAGTTTTGGCCGAATATCAATAACTCCTCAAATGAATTTCACAGTCTTGTCACCTCAAGACAAGAAATAACAATGCACTACCTAGAATAACTTTTAACTAAACAAACTCAAAAAAACCCTTAATTTTAAGTGATTCAAAAACGCAATGGAGAACTTAATTCACTCCAATTGCCATCAAGTACATATCAAAACCTTAATTTTTGATATACTTTGCTTATACACTTGTTTATTAAATTCTGCACCAATCATCTATCTCATGTGTTAAGAAACCTGCAGTATGTAAATTTTTCATCTCTTGTCCATAAGACTCGCAAAAAATTTTACGGTAACTGAATATTTCTAGCAAGTTGGAAATCGTCAACTCGAGCATTGATTCGTATAAACTAGAAGCGTATAACCAAAATTTATCTAAAACCAAAATAGTTGAAAAATCATAAATTTTGGACAAAATCAAATACAAGATGTGAAAATTTGAGTCGTACGAAAGTATTACGATCGATTAGTTTGCCTAAATTCAAACAAATTTGTATTGCGGAATAATTCAAAGAGTGTTTTTATAGTTGTTACTTGTATCATTAATAAAAACTTAACAGTGCTGATAATTTAAGTTAGAGCGCGAAACAAATATGAGGCAATTTTTTTTACTTTTGAATTCTGGCAGTTCATATTGCCGTCAATGACAGAGTGAAACCCACTCCAAGCATAAAATACCTTCAAGAGCCGAAGAATAACCCGATTACTCCCAAATACTTCATTAATAAGTCAGTATTAAAAGATTTATCTAACACTTCCTTTTTACATGATAAAACTTTTTGCATTGTATGAAAAAGCATGATAATTTTTTAGTGTATGGCAGTTTTTCAAAATACATGAATTTATTCAATAAGACATAGGAATGCTCGTGTCAAAGCGAAGCTGTGATTGTTTCCTGCCCTTTAAGGTTAATGACGTTGTTCACTTAAAAAAAAGTGACAAATTTTTCAATTCCATTTTACTGGACTTTTTGAAAGCCATACCCCCTCATGCTATGTAAAATTCAAATTGATTCACTTGACATATAGCAAATTTTTAGTTGCAAATTGCAATTTATTAGATCAAAGCAAAGTAATTTATAAATTTGAGCTCATAGGATCAAAAATTTTTAGCTAGTGTTAAGAACATGAAAGATCAAAACATATCTTCAGCTAAATACAGAAAAAAAAACTTTAAAAAGGAAATTCGAAAAACTCTTTTGAAAATAATTTAAAAAATTGAACATTATAAACAAATCACGATAAAATCTACTGTAAGTGTTACCACACAAGGTACAAGCATTCGTTATGTTGATGCAAAGACTTAGAAATTAGACCAAATTATCTAATTTTTGAACCCGGATTACAAACGCGGTAAGTGGATTTCACTTAAAAAGGGGAATTTGTTCAAAAAATTGTCTCCAGATTCCAAGTTCCGCACGCACCAAACAAGGCAGGTATCTAGAACACAGTTTAGCCTCGCAATGGAAAGTTATGAAATTTGCAAGCACCAAGTGAAGGCAGGTTCTTATGAAAGTTTGAAGAATCATAGAAAATATTTTCACGATACCCAACTAGGTAATTATGGTTAAGAACAATCTGGATAAAAATTTAAGAAGTGAAACAAACACGAAATTGTCAGTTTTTAACAAAACATTTTTTTTAGATGAAAAAAGAGTGTAGGTAAATAAATGTAAAGAAACTAAGCATTTGCTGCAATATTATTGTACTTTTAGCCAAGGGCGGATTTAGGGGGGGCGGACGCCCCCCCCCCCCTCTCAGGGATTCGAACCCTGCCAACCCAAAGGGTCCCCCCTTTGGTAATTTTTAAGAAATCCGTTTTTGGCCGAACGACCCTAAAACTTTTCTAAAGGCGCCTTTGGCGCCAATATATACTAATTTTGAGGGGGAGCGCGCGCCAAAAAAACGCATTTTTTTCCGTCAAAATTTTTCAAAAAGTGCCCAAAAACGGCTTTTTTGACCTGTTTTTTCAAAAAATTGCCTGCGGCGCACAAAATTTGGCCAAAAAAGTCTTTTACTGCCTTGGGAGAGCTCGGAAAATCAATCTGATCGACCTATCAAAAAAAAGGTCGTCAAAATTTTCGAAAAATTTTTGAAAAAAAGCCCCCACTGGAGAAAATCCTAGATCCGCCCCTGCTTTTAGCCAATTCATTTGATTTTGACGTTTAACACAAACAGCTGCTAAAAGTAACGAAAATGATTTATAAAATACACAATTTTCATTTATATTTATAAAATTATTAGTGTACATTAACCTGTAATACAAAAATATTTTTACTTAAGCAAAAAATATTCATTGGACTTTTGCCTCTGTTACTAAAAAAAAACATTACTATTCTAACGATACAAAAACCTAATTTATTGGTCTTAGAACGAATTTTTGTCCAAATAGAGTATTAATACGAAATTTACAAGAACACTATTTCAATCCAAGAAGTACTCGGTTTCCAGATCTCCAGAAAAGTTTTCAAGTGAAGCAAAACACAGGTAATCAACATTTGAGAAAAATGTTCCCACGTCGACTATCTATTGAGGTATCGAATTTTGGAAAGAATAAAAACTCATCAAAGGAAGTATAATGCTCACAAAACATAGTAATAAGAACAAGCACAATTGTAGTGCAAAAAATCGCAAAAATAATCACGACAAAAATCAAATTCACTGGACACACCACAAAATTCACAGATCTTTTGTTCTTAGATTTTGTTTAGATTTAGATTTTTTTCAGATAAAAAATACATTTAAAGGCCAAGATTTCAAAAATTTTAATTTCTACAAGATCTGCAAATTTTGCAGTTGTTACCGGTGAGTTTTGATTTTTTTCCGCATTTTTGATGCAATTCTTGATAAATTATAATTCCGAAATCCAAACTCAAATCCAAGCTCCCAACTTTTGATGGACTAAATATTTTTCCAAAAAAGACCAATTCTTTCGTAAGATAAGGATTTGAAACTAGATCACCAGTAAAACTATCTAATAATCACCAGTAAAACTAAACAAAGGTCACCAGTAAAACTTAAGATCACATTTACACAATTACCATCAACAATATGAAAAAAAAACTATAAATTGCCAGAAACTCACCTTCAAATTCAAATTCAAATCCGAACACTGAAATGCAAAGAAAATATTCAACAATTGCCCGAAACATACAAGAGAACAATAATTTAAGGATAAAAAAATTTTCAGTCCTTAAAACCATTTTGCCGAAAATTTGAAAAATGGTGAGGAACTTTGAATTCGTTTTTTTAGTTATTCTTTTTGAGTTTTATTCGTGCTTTGAACGACATTAAAAAAATTTTAAAATATTGTCTCAGTGTCGAGAAAAATAGCTAAAAGTTTTTGATTTTTGAACTAAATTTGAGCAAATAAAGCAAGCGAGCAGGCATACGATAGCTTGTTTTAATAGCTTAAAAGCTCACAATTGCCTAAAATTAAACCGTGAAAAAGTATTTTCTATTTTTGCGTTTTTCAATGCCTTTTTGGAATCAAAAACTTCACAAGTTCGATAAACTGCAGAAATGATAAAATGTTTAATTTTTTTTTGATTTTCTAATTTCCCTACTGTCATTTTGACAAAAAATGTCCAATTTTACTCAAGTTTCACTTTCGCTTACATTACACAAAAGTTTTTCAAAGTGAAGTCTAAATTTCTTAGTATAAATAGTTGTTTGTTTTTTTTATTACCCTTGATAATAATTTTGAATGTTAAATTTAAGTCTCAGATGACAATAAAAATAAGTTTTCGTTTTCTTGGCTAACTTGCTCATGGGTACGTTGGACCTAAACGATCTTTGTCTCAGGCCGTTGACCCAAACGTTGAAACTTACGATAACCACCTTCAAAAACATTAATGAATAAGGTTAACGGAAACATAATCTAAACTTGACAAACTTGACATGCTTAATGACAACTCGGGAAGCTCGGAAACTAAAACTAACCGCTCATGTCAGTTATCTGGTTTACAAAGCTTTATCACAAAAAAACACCACATCGAAAAACACCACTTGTCTCCCTTCTTCCTTCAGCATTTTTTATGAGGAATATGCAGGAATTAATTTAAAAAATCATGATAGCAGGCAAAATTTTGAAAAAACAAGCCAAAAAAGCCGTTTTTAGGCACTTTTTGGATACTTTTGACGCTCCCCCCTCAAAGGTAGTACATTTTGGCACCAAAGGCGCCTTTAGAAAAACTTTAGGGTCAGTCAGACAAAAAGGGATATCTCAAAATAGTACAAAGGGAGGACCCTTTGAGTCGGCATGGGGTCGAATCCGAATCCCTGAGGGAGCGGGGAGCTTGTCCTAAATATGACCCTGGTCAGATAAATTTTGCCATCGGCCACTGCATGGAGCGAATATCAATAACTCCTCAAATAAAGTTCACAGTCTTGTCACCTCAAGACAAGAAATAACAATGCACTACCTAGAATAACTTTTAACTAAGCAAACTCGAATATACCCTTAATTTTAAGTCGTACAAAAACACAATGGAGAACTTAATTCATTCCAATTGCCATCAAGTACATATCGAAACCTTAATTTTTGATTACTTTGCTAATACACTTGTTTATTAAATTCTGCACCAATCATCTATCTCATGTGTTAAGAAATCTGCAGAATATGTAAATTTTGCATCTCTTGTCCAAAAGACCCGCAAAAAAATTCACGATAACTGAATATAACAAGCCATTTGGAATAGTCAACTCGAGCATTGATTCGTATAAACTAGGAGCGTATAACCAAAATTTATCTAAAACCAAAATAGTTGGAAAAATCATAAATTTTGGACAAAATCAAATACAAGATGTGAAAATTTGAGTCGTACGAAAGTATTACGATCGATTAGTTTGCCTCAATTCAAACAAATTTGTATTGCGGAATAATTCAAAGAGTGTTTTTATAGTTGTTACTTGTATCATTAATAAAAACTTAACAGTGCTGATAATTTAAGTTAGAGCGCGAAACAAATATGAGGCAATTTTTTTTACTTTTGAATTCAGGCAGTCCATATCGCCGTAAATGACAAAATAAAAACACACCCGAAGCCTAAATTATCTTCAAAAGTCGAAAGAATAACCCAATTACTCCCAAATACTTCATCAATAAGTCAGTATTGAAACTTTATTTAACACTTCCTTTTTACATGATAAAAACCTTTTGCATTGTATAAAAAAGCATGATGAAAATCTTTTTTTTAAGTGTATGGCAGTTTTTCAAAATACATTAATTTTTTCAAATGGACATAGGAATGCTCGTATCAAAGCGAAGCTCTGAGTGTTTCTTCTACCCTTTAAGGTCAATAATGTCGTGTTCACTTAAAAACCACGACGAATTTTCAATTCCATTTTACTTCCATTTTACTGGACTTTTTGAAAACCATAACCTCACATGCTAGGTAAAATTCAAACTGATTCATTTGACATATAGCAAAGTATTATTTAGACCAAGTTGTATGCATTAATTTGTTTTGGAACAGTTTTTAAGACACAGAAAACTCCCCTATTCTAAAAAAAAACCAAAACTTCTGTGTTTCACTTACCCGAAGTCGAATAAATTGGCAATTTTCAAAAACTCATAGCATCACAAAAAATGATCACAGTAAAATGATTTTCAAGTTTGAGCTCATGGGATCAATATTTTTTTAGCTTTTTAGCTTTTAAACCTTGTTACGACTGAGATTCGTTTCACTTCTAATTTTCCGCATTGTTCTGATTTTCGAAAAATGCGGAATATCTATGTTTGGGGCGTTTTTTTTTTCAGCCAATTGAAATTCGATATTTTGATATTTCATTGAAAATATCAACTACTCCAGCTCAATTGTCAAAAAATTCCTTTTTTCTTTTTGTAAAATTCTGGGCGATTTGCCAATTTGGCCATGCTCTGGACTACTTTATGCGCGCTGTAAAGGCTTAAAATTTAAACGTAAAAATTACCGCTTTGTATTTATGCGTGACAAATTATACCGCGCAAAGGCAGAATTATTGTTTGTTGTTAATTAGATGCTGATTAAACTTTCACACTTGATGTTTGATATAGTCCAAATTCGAATATTTTTATGATTTTTATTTGATACTGGTTACGTGCCAGTCGGAGCATTCCAGTCTTTGACTTGATATACGAGCAGTTTGGTTCTAAATTACAGAAGAAATTGATCTGTAATACTGCATAATTAACCAATGGTCGATCTCAATTATAACCTCGCCAGTACTTTAAAAATTCGACAAAAATTATGGTGAGATTAAGAGATTAAGAGTCAAACTTTGACAAAAAACAGAACAATTTGTTCCGATTTTCTGGAAGTAAATTGAACATATAGAATGATAGCCGGTTACTGTGCAAGTAGCACACAATGTTCCGACCATAATCATTAAAAAAAAAGTTTCTTGAAGATTATTGTATTTTTTTTTTGCGTGGCGTGATAAAAAGGGCTGAAAGAAAAAATTGAACTTTAGCATATTTGACAGTCAAACAAAATAAACGCAATTGAAGAACTGCTTTTGCAGAAAGGTGACTAGAAAAACGAAAAAGATGACTAGAAAATGTTTTAAAATTTTTTAAATTTTTTGCAGAAAGGTTTTTTTTATTTTTGAAGCTTTTGATTCCAAAATTGGCGCAAAAAAGTTCAAAAACAATTCAACTCAAGTAAAATTAAGTTTTCTCGTCTCGAAGTAAGCACAAATAGGCTATTGTAAGCCTGTACGCTCACATTATTAGGTTCAAAATTGACCAAAAATCAAAAATTTCACACCAGTTTCTCTCAAAACCGAGAATTTTTTTTCAAAATTTCTTAACGTTGTTCCAATCACGACTAAAAGGGCTTTAATATGATATATCTCTCGACCCAATCCAAGCATTTTTTGTGATACCTAATTTAATTTTGCGTGGAAATCAAAAAGAAAAAAAAGAATAAACTAAAACACACCCGAATACCAATTTCCTCAACATTTTTCAAATGGTAAGAACAAAAATGAGGCACTCGGCACAAACGGAAGTATCTTTTTTTTGGTTGACGAGAAATTTTATTCAGTCACAATTTGCGGACAATTTTTATTTTTTAACGTAAATTGGAATTTCTACTTCGGTTGCGAAAGCCATAAGTAAATAACATTAATTCGCCAGAATCTAGTTTTGGTTGCGAAGTTTTGGTATCTTGTAAGTGCCCAATTTTGGTTTCGATAATTTGTTTATGCCAAAGAATCTCTTTTTAAATTTCCAATCTCTACGAGTGTTTTTGAAAAAAGTTTTACTGCAAGTTTCGACAGATCTTTAAGCTCGCAGTGATCATAATATTCTGTGCTGCTAGCAGAGCACACGTCAGTTTTTGTTTTAATGTAGACCTTTTGAGACTAATGAACAAGACTAACAAACAATATCCGGCCGAGAGTCAGCCGGGTGACGCACATACGGTGTTTTGATCAGATGTTACTCTGTCAGAAAGCCACATCCGGCTTTTCTCATTTCTTAGTCTAAAACAAAGACTATTGCAAAAAATAGCAAAAAAATTTAATTCTGAACAATTATGAAATTTTGTATAAAGTTACCAAAAATTGAAATGTGAATAGTGAACAGAACGATGCCGAAATTTCAGACGCAAATTTGGAGCTAAAATCACAACATCAGTTGGGGTTCGAATTTATCTTGGAATAGATTCATTTTTTTCTAATGCTGGTTACTAAATTCATTTGAAGATTTTTTAAATTTAGTATAAATTTCATGATAATCCGATTGTTGACAATGGAGGGATGTCAAAATTTACATCGAAATTTTTCAGCCTGCTTTAGTTTCGTTACACCTATTGATTTGATTAGATCATTTTAATGGCTTTCTTATTCAAAGAATTGTAATGAATTGCAGGTTTTGAAGTCATATCTCAACTCTGTGCGAAACTTATCACATTTTGACACATTTCATTATAACCGTTTAACGGTGGTAAATACCTTCAGTTATGATAATTGACCTATGACGCAGTCAATTATTAATGACATTTTACCATAATGAAAGTTGCCTCCCTCCTTTTCCTGATTTTGAAACCTAACATTGCAATTATCGTAATTGGTTTGAAAAGTGCTTTAAAATTGAAAAGATGAGGGTTATGACGTATGCTTTTAAAGTTTAAGACTAGTTCATTTAAAATTATTCCATTTAAAAATTATTTTAATGGAACGCTCAATTCATAAAAACTAATTTGACAAAACGCCTAAGTCTTTTAAACTACTTCGACGAAAATCAGTTCGTTTTAAAACTAAGTAACCTTCCGGCCGAGGGAAAAAAGGGGATTAAATCTCCTGAAACAAAAAAACGAGCGTTGGCGGTAATCTGCGCTGTTAATGAATTATTAAGGCGTATCGTCTTCTAAGACGCTTCTACGCTGCTACTATTATTAGTCCTTCTAAGGCTGATCGAATTTAATTTTCTTTCAAAATCAGACCACTGCGTCAGAAAATTTTAATTAAATATTAAAAAGGCTCCTCGAATTCATTATGTTTTATCATCCGTTAGAATTTATAAGTTTTATTACCATTTTACCGTACTTACAATTCACAATGAAGTTTTCTTTTTCCATTTTTTACCTTTCTGTTTTTCTACGCCAGGTGTCATCTTTACCAGGTGGGTTCAAAAGTTTTGAAATTATTTTAGAATTATTTCGAAGAATCAATACCTGCTTATAAAATGGGATCAAAGCGAGCTGTGTCATCAGTCAAGCATAAGGAAAGCACTAAAAATTTTTGATGTCATTTTGACTACAAAACTTTAAAC